>NC_133773.1:8045820-8116941 GCF_003597395.2 Chelonoidis abingdonii | reverse complement strand
CCCCTCTAAATATATCCCATGGCCACTGGCATGAAGGGCACTGCTTTTACTAGTGCTAGAACCATCACAGCTCCCATACATAAATGATATCCTATCATCATTTTGAGTACCTCGCGTCGGCCCGGGAGAGCCGGTCCATTTATTTCGCAAGGGGAAACACCATGAAGAGGAGTGACACAGGAATAATCATGGCTCTATAAATTTCGACACAGAAAAACCCCAACCAGTTTCAAGCAGTCACCTCGTCAATATCCCATACTTGATCTGGATAATATGGGCAAGGCCCAATTTTCGTCTAGTTGAGCGCTTCAGAAAGGGAGGGGTGAATCTTTGTGTGAGCTGACTAGTTGAAAGTATACGATAGCCTCGGGGAAGCTAGATTGCCTCTCTGGTTGTATTCAAAGGGAATAGGACAGCATCGCACCGGCTAACCCAGGAAAGGGGGGGAAGCTGGGGGATGAGATAGAGGAGACCCAGGGACTCTGGATCTTGGAGGGGTCCCCGAAGGAAAAGTTTGGGGAACCCGAGGGGGCCGAAACCCTGGAAAACTTCGGCTGGTGGCAGCGAGATAAAATCCAAGCTGGGTGTAAGCTTGGGGGAGGTTCACAGTAAGCACCCAGATTTTGTACGCTAAAGTCCGGATTTGGGAAAGAGTTTACCACAGAGTCATTCACAACACTCCATTACCATGTGACAAACCACCATCACTGCCTGTCTTCGTAACAAAAAAATCTTCAAAGAAATGGCATTTGGTAAGTATAGCTGAAGTCTCTAAGGCCACGTCTAGACTACGCGCTGTATCGGCGCGTTAAAATCGATTGCTCTGGGATCGATATATCGCGTCTAATCTAGACGGGATATATCGATCCCTGAGCGCGCTTATATCGATTCCGGAACTCCACCAACCCCAACGGAGTTCCGGAATCGACGTGACGAGCCGCGGACATCGATCCTGCGTGGTGAGGATGGGTGAGTAAATCGATTTTAGATATTCGACTTCAGCTACGTTATTTACGTAGCTGAAATTGCGTATCTAAAATCGATTTTACCACGTAGTGTAGACCAGCCCTTAGGCATTCAGCATTCCAGAGACCATCCTGATAATGGCCATCTGTGTGCTTACCTCAAGGCTAGTGATGGCCTCTCTCCAAACTGTACAGCAGCAGGCATTTTCTGAAATGGAATGATCATACAAAACAGTGCCATCCAGCCGTGACTGTTTGTGACGCAAGGGTGGCTGATATACGTGATCGCTGTGTAATCAGTGTACTCGTCCCTGGGCTGTGACCACTATGTCAGAAGGGGTGAAAAGGAGAAATGTGTGATTCTGTTGGGTAGAACGTGGCTAGTAACGTCAGTGCAGTAGGAGGCTGGGGAACGCTTTTGTTCAGCAGCACCAATTTCATGGCTAATGTATACGATGTAAGAAATGAACACCTCTGAAGGACAGGGTCCCTTCCCAGATGAGAGATGTCAAAGAGAGTGAGGAAAACATTGTACTAAGTCGTCCCAAAAAGTCAAACAAAAGCACGACAGCAACCTATCAACTGAGACAGTCCGGCTGCAGCCTCTGTCCTACCTGCATTTTGACAGTTTCTGTGGCAGTGTCTTGCAGGAGAGTGGGAGGAACATTCTGTTATCTGGATAGCAAACTCAGCTGCTGTTCAGGAGTACATAGTGTGCGTTTAGTCGATAGACTTAGCTTCATGGTCAAACAGCGGGGCAGCACTGAAACACATAGGGATGGAAGCTCATCATGAAAGGAATCAGCTGAAAATATATGTGAGTTTGTATGACAGATGTCAATGCCCTGTTTAATCAGCCTTCTTTCTCTGAAATTTAAGGAAACCAGGTTTTTGACCCTAGGCAGTGGAAGCTATTGAGCAGTTCAATGAGCAAAGTAACAGAAGAGAGATTCCTTCTGTGTGAGGCATTACATGTGTGCTTTGAATTAATAGAGAACAAAAAAAAATGGCACCTCAAAAATCATGGAGACACTGAGACTGTGCTTCAATGTCGGATGTAAATTTGTCTCTTGACTCCCCACAAGCCATGTTGATGCTGAAAGATAATTTTTCAGCTAATGGCAAAGTTGTGCTAACTGTCCCCATTCAGATTACTATCCCAAACTTCCCATGCTACAGTATCATTTTGATCAGTCTTGTGAACGGAGAGAATTCACTCTGATGACTGCTGAAATGGATACTGGTTAATTCTGGTTAATACCATTTTTTAATTCTATTTCCTGCTTAGTGGCAGTTTGAAGTAATTAGCATGGGAGATATGTATATTTTAACATTTATTTGTATAGGACAGATTACCTGGGAACATTAAATAAAACTCTATGACCCAGAACAATGAGGGAAATGTAGTAGAAAATTCAATATTTGCAATATTTCTTTGTAATATAGATGATCATATCAAGAGATGTGAAAATTCTTATAATCTATTTTGTGATGCTTCATACATTAGAATGGTATCATGGAGGAGGTACTGGTCTTTCTATTGCCAACTTTTGATTCCAAACTCAAGTTTTGACTCTGTCTGTTGCTCCATAAAAGGTGTTTTGCCCTTGAAATTTGGTAAGGGCTTTGGCCAGAGAAAAACATTTTGGCCAGCTTTGAGGTTCCTGCCACACTTCACCTGTGTGTGGTTCTGTGTCACCATCTATGAAATAAGGATAATGACATTTCAGTTGCCTTGCAGATGGGCTGTTAGGGTTTCAGCACAGTGCTTGAGAATGCAAAGTACTTTAGCGTCATCCTTGTTATTAGCTTTTACATGGGGATGGTCATTAATCTCACAGTTCGTGCATGTATTAGAGCACTAAGAATGTCCTCAAGCGTTTAGCTTAGTACACTTCCAAAGTGCACTCTGCTAAGGCGCACAATGGCATTCCTAGTGCGCAGTAGGAGTGTCCACACAAGGAGTTAGTGCAGAGAAGCTGGGGTACACTAGCTACTGTGAGCATTTTCCCCATGCAGACCAGCACTTAGCCAGCCAGTCGGCCTCGTTTCCCCTCCTCACAGGGAATTCTCTGTCTCCCAGCCGCTGTCTTTGGGGAAAAGCAGTGTTGGCTGGTCCCTGGTCCCTCCAGAGGTTCTGTCCACCAGTTCCTCCATGTCATGTCTTGTGGATGTGGCTGCGAGGAGGGCCAGCTCTCTCTCCCCCAGCAACTCGCCAGGGCTGACAGGAAGCACCTTGAATCCCATCCTACAGGGCTGTCGGTGAGAGAAAGTCCCACAGCACTTAAGCCTGGGGGGAAGCAACATTTCAGAAGGCCTTCTGCAGTAGGAAGGGAATCCTTTCTGGTTGCCTAGCAATCACACTCAAGCATTTACTGGGCTTCACTTCTTGGAGTGGGACTCTACACTCCCTAGGTAAGTTCTTTCCGTGTTTAACTATCTTTGGGTTAGAAAAATTCTTCCCTAATATCTCACCTAAATCTCTCTTGCTACAAACTAAGCTGATGATCTCAGTGGACTTGGAGAACATTTGATCACCGTCCTCTTTGAAACAACCTTTTACATATTTGAAGATGGTTATGTCCCCTCTAAGCCCTCTCCAGACTAAACATGCCCAATTCTTTCAACATTACCTTGTAGGTCAGGTTTTCTAAACCTTTTATCATTTTTGTTGTTCTTCTGTGGACTCTCTCAAATTTGTTCACAACTTTTCTTAAAGTGTGGTGCCCAGAGCTGGGCACACTACTTCAGCTGCGGCCTTACCAGTGTTTAGCAAATCGGAACAGTTACCGCTCGTGTCTTACAATGCTCTTGCTGATGCATCCTGGACTGGAATCCCCTGCCCCTTTAATTGTTGACTTGTATTCAACCCCCAGATCCTTTTCAGCAATACTACTGCCTGGTCAGTTATTCCCCATTTTGTAGCTGTGCGTTGGATTTTTCCCTCCCCAGCGTAGTACCTTGCATTTGTCTTCATTGAGTTTCATTGTATTGAATTAGTGATTTCAGGCCCTGAGGCACAGTACAGTAGCATACTGAGTTCAGGTAGTAGCAGGTGGGCAGTGCACATGGTGGGCCGAGCACTGAGGCAGCTGGGCACAGTCAGGATTAAGCTTATTCTGATCCATGGTTTCTGACAGGCCAAAGGATTAATCTAAATGGCAGCAACAAGCATTGCTGTCTACCTGAGGGTTGTGAGATGTTGGGGATGAAGGGACATTTGGGAGAGGAGAGGATCTGAGGAAGAGGAGGAGGAAGGCATGTGGGATTAAGGTAAGGGGAGATGTCTATTAGAGTTAAGCAGAGAGGAGCTATCTCTTTGTGAGAGGTCAAATCTTTTGAAGGATCTGTACCCCAGTTAATTTCAGTCTCCTCTGGCTGTGGGACAGGAGACAAACCTTTTGTGTTAGCACTTTACAGTTCAAAATGAGATTGCTCCCATAAAGTGAGATGTAATTTAATTCTCTCTGAGAGCCTCGATTCAGGCAGGGCTGAGACATTAGAGCTGCTTTACAAACAGTCCGATGACTTCACTCTGCATTCATTATCGTTGCCCATTCTCTTGTCACTTCTTCCATTTGCCAGTTGATAAGAGCATTCTACCTTTCCATTTGGCCAATTAGATGCTGTAAATTCAGCGACAAGGGCAGCATTAAATTTCTAGGATATGTGTCTTACCATGGAGCTCCTTCCATGTTGCTAACAGTATTTGATTCATCCTGAAGGAAATTGATGAGCTGAATCCTCCTCACATAACAGCTTCATTGTTAACATCTCTTGTTCTCTCTCACCCCTTTTTTTCCCTCCCATTCAATTTGTCAAGCACACTTCAGGCAATCAAAGGCCAGAAAATCACTTTTATTCTTGAGGATGATATTCTGTGTCATTTTATCTAGATCTAGAACTACTAATTCTCTGAAGAAAAGCTAATAGAAATAGGGACTTAGTGCACGAGTTGCAGTTTCACGGTGTCTTGCAAGTCATGTTAATGTGGAACTGCAGAGATACAACCCTCGATTCAATATTAAAGAAAACTCCATTGCACACTTGAGAAGCTGTGGGTACAATTACCTTTCCGTTTGTGTTAGTGTTTAATGCAAAAAGGCACAGAGCCAGCTCTGACATGTAGTAGACTGGTAAGAAAGCAGCTTTCAGAGCATGTAGTTTACATGTTGTGGAATGTGCACACGTGGATGTAAAAGAAAAGAGAACTATAAGGTGTCAAAATGAGCTTTTAACAAATTTTAGACTGGCTGTAACATCAGCATGAACTGCAACGCGCTCTCACAACATAAGGAAGGCAAAATTCCAAAAGTGTGTGTTGTGTGTATGTTAACACTGTGCTTGTGGATTGGAAGACAGGTCGAGATCCTCAAAGCTATGTAGGCACCTAACTCTCGCTGACATAAATGGAAGTTAGAAGCCTAAATACCTTTCAGAATCTGGGCCCCACTATGGAATGATGTGTTAGTAACTAATTCTACCAGGGGTGCTGGAACAATTTTTATAGCACAGATTCTGAGAGCCATTGAACCAAACAGTAAACCCTGTATATAATGGAACCCACTTCAAGTCAGGGGGTGCTGCAGACCATGCCCCCCCGCACTCCTAGTCCCAGCACCTATGAATTCTATTGCAGTGATATCACATAAAACTGGTTTTATGTTCTGCTGAGAGAGAGTTCAAATGTGTACTAGTAATCTCACTGGTGTAATCTCACTGGTGTAATCTCACTAGTAATCTCACTGGTGTAAATGGAGTTCCATTATGTACAGGGTTTACTGTTTGGTTCAGTGGCTCTCAGAACCTGTGCTATAAAAATTGTTCCAGCACCCCTTATCTATTAATCGTATAGACGCAGGCCTAGGTCAAGAAGAGCACTTCAACTCTTAAGGTCCAGAAAACACCTGCACACATTCTTAATCTCACTGGTGTAAATGGAACTTAAGCATGTGCTTAAAGTTAAGGTGAGTTTTTAGCAATTCTATTCTGTA
The DNA here is from genome assembly GCF_003597395.2 of Chelonoidis abingdonii. Taxonomy (NCBI): domain Eukaryota; kingdom Metazoa; phylum Chordata; order Testudines; family Testudinidae; genus Chelonoidis; species Chelonoidis abingdonii. Next base: position 8,110,982 of record NC_133773.1, on the reverse strand, counting down.
TGCAAGAATGGATGGGAATATTAGTAATTATAATATTACACAGTTATGTCAATAACAAGTTGCATTTGATGATATTAGTGGTTTTGCAAAGGGTAATTTCTGTAACTGACCTGTTTTGCAGGTTGTAGTGGGTATAGCCATTGGTCCATATGGATGCCACTTTATAGACATACTTCATGGACATACACTTTACATCCCCAATAGACTCCTTTTGCAAAGGCACGTATAACTTCAAGGCAACATACCTATCACATAAATGGAATCCAACTTGAATAGCGTATATCACATGACATGTCATGAAACATGATGGAAAATCTAAAGACCCCTGTTTCTGCTCCAGTTGAACTGAGAATTTTGCTCTTGGCTACAATGTGAGCGGGAAGAGGCCCAAAGAAACTTTGAAATAGATCCTTAGCTTGTATAAATGGTCATTGCTCCTCTGATTTACATTAGCTGAGGATCTGTACTTTAGAGTGATGTTCTGCCCATTTTCTTGGGATATCTTAAAGTTTCACATTGTAGCACTATCTGTCCATTTATTTATAATATGTCAGTGCATCCATAAATGGTACTAGGAATATTCAGCCATTTCTTTTCTCAGTTTCTCTGCTATCTTCAGTGGATTTACAGAGATAAATATAAGGCCCCTGATGTACTTTTACTAAAGGAAGTAAATTAAATTTTTTCATTTACTTAGTAATCTGACTTCCCCCCTCTTCCTCACATTATCCCTGCCCTGGCCACCACCTGTCCAGGAACATTACAAAAGAAGGAAAGAGGAAAAAAAAGAAAACTGCTGCCATAATTTAAATCAGCTGAGTGGGTATATGTTTTCTACTTATATGTCTTAATATGTCTCTTGTTTTAGCGGTTGTAACCTGTCAAGATTTTCTCTGTGGAAGGAGGTGTCTTTATAAGGCTGGCAAAAGTGTGGATTCAGAGGCAGTCCTAGACTAGCTGCCAGCAACTGGTGCACCAGGCAAACCATACAATCGGCGCCCCCAACCCCTAACCCCAAGGGCTGATCTAGGCTGAGGTTCTTGGTAAACTGGGAAACATTTTGCCCTTTTTTTCCTTTTGATGCTTTTTATGCGTGTTCTTTTTTTTTTTAAACCGAGGCTTAATTATTTGGTTTGTCCATCTGTCCAGCCAGTGTTTCTGAGATCAGATAAAATAGAGACACAACATTTTCAGAATAGATTTGTACGCCACAGATAGATGATATTTCAGTCTGATTTCTAATAAAAATGCATTAAACATGTTAATTATAATTTTTATTATTACAAATCCAAAACTGTCCATTACTCTGTCTTGCTTTTAACTGCCATTACCACCACATCCAATATAGAAATAAATAAGAAAACTCTTCAATGAACTTTAAACCTGTATGTACAAAACACTGTGAATAAAAAAAAAACACTCTGTGTTCTTAAAACTTGACTTTTCTTGCTTGAAGTTTTGAAAATTCAGTCACTAATTCTTTTACATCCAGTTTTCCAGTTATTTCATGCTTTATTGACATTGTGGCAAGTCCAACAAGTCTCTCTTGCACCATTGTTGAACGCAGATATATTTTTATCAATTTTAACTTTAAGAAGCTATGTTCCCCACTAGCTACGGAAACTGGCAACATTAAAAGAATGTGTAGAGCTATAAAAATGTTTGGAAAACTGTCAGTGAGTTTATTTTCACAAACAAACTTCAGGACTTCTTCAGGAGTGGAATGTTTCTTAAGTCATCTTGAAAAAGCGTGAAGCTAACTACACAAATCTGTAGCATCAATGTCTTTTGAATTTTCATGAGTCAATACTGGCTCCAGTTTAATACAAAATTCTCTTATCTGTTTTGCTGTTTTCTTTTGCAAGCTGTGGATATCATATAGAAAGTCAAATACTGACTCTAGCTTCTGCATCTGTTGAAATCTTTTGTCAACCGTGTGAATAGCAGTATCAAGGACTGCAAAATAGAAATTCACTTTGAACCTTTGTTTTGGGTTATGAATGGGTGTGTCTCATCCTTCATATGAAAACTGCTGTTTCTTTTGCCGAATGAGAAATGGCTCTCATTCAAATTCTGTCGGAAAGTCTATTTCTTCAGCAAGCTTGAGAGGATCTACCTGTGTTCTTTCGAACCCTTCATCATTTCTGAATTCCTCCAGAATATTTTTAGTTTGCTGCAGTTTTTGAATAGCAGAATGTGTGTTCAAGTTCTTTTCCTGAAGCTACTTACTAGTGAGGTTAATTTCGAAAAGGATATTATGCTACAAAATGAGTGAAGCCACAAATTTGAACTTGGAAAGGTCATTTGCAAGAGCTTCTGCATCTGAACGTGCCGTATTGCCAGATGATCCAGTAAAGGTAGTATCATCAGAAATTTCAATTAGGGCATCATAAATGTTTCCAAGTTCATAGTGAAGAGGCTTCAAGCATCAATGCGACTCTCCCATCTTGTCTGACTAAGTGGTTTCACAGTTAGAGAATTCACATGGCGAGTCAGAATCTCCCAACGGCATGTTGAGCCTGAGAAAAACACATAAACATGTTGCACCGGGTCAGAGAAATTGCTTACCTCCAAACAGCATCTAGCAGCATCATTAACAACCAAATTCAGAGAATGTGCACTGCAAGGAACGAAAAAGGCCCTAGGATTGATTTCCATCATTCTCCTTTGCACACTGTTGTCTTTACCCTTCATATTACTCCCATTATCATAGCCTTTGCCGTGTAAGTTTTCAACAGATAATGACATTGTTTCAAGCTCTTGTAGAATAGTTTCAGTCATAAATGCTCCAGTCATCTCCTTCAGTGGTACGAAACCCCCCAAAATATTCCTTTTTGAGCACTTCAACACTATCTTCATCTGCTGACTTTTCCGTGTCCACAAAACGAATGATCATCATAATTTGTTCAACATGACTCACATCTGATGTATAGTCCAGTATTATTAAAAGGTATTTTGCAGAATGGACAGCTTTTACAATTTTCTTTTTAATGGCTTTTGCTAGGATTTGAATCAGTTCATTCTGCATATTTTTTCCTAAGCAATGAACCTGTATTTCATGATCAGTTATTTTACGTAGATGCTCCTTCATGACTGGATCAAACAAAGCTAGGTATTCAACAAATTTTAAAAAGTTTCCATTTCCTGGAGTGTATAATTTTTCATTTCTACTGCAGCAGCGGAATGCTAAATTTTGCCCACTGAGAAGATATTTTTTCCAGTCCTTTGAACCATTTTCAGTAAGTGATGCACCAGTTGCTTGATTTCTAAACACCTTGCAGCAAAAGCTAAACACAGAGTCCTTCGACACTGAATATGGTAACCAGTTTCAATGAATTTATTTCCCATTAATGAGTTTCCTCGTGTAATGCTGAGCAGAGAATTTTCTTTTATCTCCATCCTTTGGGAAGGGAAATCCATGAACTTGTTGAGGTCCATGTTCCACGAGAATTTGCCACACAGTGTCATCACATCTGGGCCATGAAGCTGGGTCCCTATACTGTAACTTGTTTGTAACATCCTCATCCTTTCTTCCTTCTACTTCATTTACTTCAATTTCTGCATGAGAATAAATTTTCTCCACTTCCATATCAGTCTGATGCTGTGAGCTGCCTTCATCTAGAAGTAAGTTTCCAACATCTTGAGTTTCCAAACTGCTTTTTAATGGATGTGAGCTACCCTCATCTCGAAGTAATATACCTTCATCTGGATGTTCCAAATGACTTCCATGTGGATGTGAGCTAACCTCCTCTCCAAGTAAAATTCCTTCATCTGGATGCTGTGAAGTGCTTCCATCTTTAATTTGATTAAAGGGAAGATATTTCAGGAAGGATCCCTGCTGTTTTGCTTGGTCCTTTTCCTTCTCAGCCTCTTGTTTGTTCCTGACAATTTTCTTTTTCCTGTTTCTGCCATGGGGCATTTGAATATTGTTATGTAATGTGCTCCCGACTGCAAGCATTTTAGCGTTAAGGATGGCTGACACACCACATGGTTGGAGGTTTAAACCACATTGCAGCCGTCCCAACACATCTTTTCACTGCTTAAAGGTTCAATGATTAGTAACATACACTCACTTACCTATTAAAACAGTTAGTTACAGCGTTTACACGGAAACAAAATGGCCTTTTTCAACATTATAACTCCACACCAGTTGTTTGGAAAGTAATCCCCTACCTCACGGTTACCCGCTTGGAGTGTGATGTCATGACTTTCATAGTCTGTTAAGCATTAACGCTGTTACTTTTCTTTTATGGACCTTATTTATTACATGTGAACCAGTTATAACAAAGAAAATTCATAATTATGCAGCCCGATAATAATGCTAAGGTTTAATAACGCTTAAAGATGCTCACGTTTTGGATTTATAATGCTGAAACACAATTTTCCACAGTATTGGCTCAATTATTAACCATCTACCTGTGACGTGTGTTTAAATGACGGTTTGATTTGCGATATCTCTGCTCCACAAGAATTTCTGGCTATGCGACTTTGATGTATATCTGAGTTCGGTGTCACTAGCATTGCAGCTCTTGCTGCTGGTGGAAGTGTTTCATTGTGGCTGAGTTATTGCTTATCAAAATTGCAGAGCGGGTCATCTTGACCCTATGTCACAAATTGAAAAAAAAATCGCTAAAATAGTATTTATTTTTGCAGTATATGAAAGATTGATGTATTAATAAATCCTCAGAAATGTAGAGAATTGAATTATAATTCATATTCCCTCCGTACGTGCAAGGGATTTGAAGTAATGACATCTTCATTATTGCATTTGTATTTTTCTTTTCTTTTCTTAAAATTTGATTTTTTTCCTCGAATTTGGTGCTCCATTTAACTTGGCACCCTAGGCATCTGCCTAGTTCACCTATATGGACAGACTCTATTTGGAATTTTTTTCCTGTAGTCCAGGCTCACAGTCCTGTAAAGCAGTTGCTTAGCGTGAGAAGAATTTTATAGTTAATAATTCTGTGATCCACTGTTTTTGCTCCTGTTCTGCTGCAGTGACCTGTGTTCCAGCCCTGTATTCTCTCTCTTTCTTTTACTCACTCAAAGTGCAACAGAACATCTGAATTACAAACACCTCGGGACTGGAGTATCGGAGGGGTAGCTATGTTAGTCTAGATCTGTAGAAGTGGCAAAGAGTTCTGTGGCACCTTATAGACTAAGAAACGTATTGGAGCATGAGCTTTCGTGGGTGAATACCCACTTGCGACGAAGTGGGTATTCACCCACGAAAGCTCATGCTTCAACATGTTTGTTAGTCTATAAAGTGCCACAGAACTCTTCGGGACTGGAGGTTGTTCATAACTCTGAAATGTTCATAACTCTGATCAAAACATTATGGGTGTTCTTTCAAAAGTTTACAGCTGACGATTGACTTAATACAGCTTTGAAACTTTACTATGCAGAAGAAAAATGCTGCTTTTAACTGTCTTAACTTAAATGAAACAAGTTCAGAAAGTTTCCATACCTATTAAATCTTTTTTTAAACCTTCTCCCTTTTTTTAGTATTTTACGTTTAATATCATACTCTACTGCATTATTTTTTAAATCTCTGATGCTGTCTGATTGCATACTTCCAGTTATAAATGAGGTGTGTGGTTGACTGGTCAGTTTGTAACTCTGGTGTTTGAAACTCTGTGGTTCTACGGTGCTTGATTCATAAAATATTTTAAAAACTTGAGTAAACTGAAGCATAAAGGGCATAGTGAAAGGATAACAAATTGAATTATTGTGTTTGCCAGATGTGATCTTGGGGCTTTTTATTTGAGGGTTTATTTAGAATTGTTAAATATTGTTAAATTTTGTTTGCTTGTTTTGGGCATCAAAAATGCATGAATGCAATCATTCTGAGATGCTAATTCTATTCAAGTAAAAAACATACAGAGAGAAGTTGAATTGTCAGTCATGTGCACTTATTATGGATGTTGTCTTAGCCTTCAGACCTGTAGATTCTGTTGTGTTTTTAATTTAGATAATTGGATTTGGAGTTTTTTAAGTGTTTAGGTAGTATTTTCACCCTGGCTGTCTTCTAGTACTCACAGCAACATTTGTTTTCTCCATCAGGGACTTTTTTTTTTCTTTATACCTTCTCTCTAATGTTCTTTATGTTACAGTAGAACTCTCTGCAGAATATCCTTGGCTCCAGGCACTGATCCAGCCCTGGTGTTAGCTCGGTGGTACTGATTTGCTTTAATCCCTTCACACAGCTAATTTATTTTTTACTTACTGTCTTCGGGAGATCAGGGCTAATCATTTTGACTGCAGCTGTGTGTGTGTCTGAGAGAGAGCAAGTGACCATTTAAAATCGCAGTGCAAAAATTCTTCTCTGCTTGCATTAACTGTTTGCATTTCCACAGATTCATGGGCTCCGTTACACTTCTGGGTTTGTATTTAAGTTTGGGGCAAAGATACTTCCCTTACACATCTCAATATGCTGTATATGTGTGTTGTTTTCTATTATGCAAGCCATGTAACCAAGCTGCTGTGTATGTTTTCTTATGAAGGAACCACCTACTATACCTATCAGCTGGCAGTGGCAAATTTATCTTCACTCCAGTGTGACTTTCACTGATCCCTTTTCTGAAAGTTTACAGACATTAGGTTCAGGCATGCAGCCAGCAGAGAGGATTTGTGCTGGTGTTTCTTTATTTCAGTGCCAAAGTAGGATTAGCTTGCCGTGAAAGGAGGAAAGAGGTGAGCTAGAAATGCTTGACCTGGTCTTTACCAGTTAGTTATTCTCTATTTATTTTTGAGCATTCCATAAGCCTTTCTTTACTCACGTGGGTGAGAATAGGTTGAAATCCATGAAGACCTGCTAAAGCCATACAGATCTCCTTTCCAACTTTATTAAACCCAATCCGCCACCTCTCAGAGAAGGAAGGGGCCATGCCATTTTCTCCATGAGACTTTGAGACTGGTTTTAGAGCTTGTTTGTGGATAATTCACGTTCTGTGAGCAACATGTAGGAAGAGACAAATTACCATAATTCATTAGCCCACTTTTCTAACTGCATCCTGATGACTTCCCTGACTTTGCACTGTGTTTAAAGATCTCCTTGTTTGCTTTTGACTGTGTTTGGGTGAGAGCTGTAAATTCTCCGTAACCTACTGTGGCATGAGCATGGAAAACAGGGACAACTCTTTGATCTCGGACATCTTAATGTCAGCAGGGGAGAAAATAAAAAAGCACTTTAGATTAAAGTTGGATTAAATTAGTTGAAATGTAAATTGACAGAGATTTGGCAGCAGATGTACAGTATAAAATCACTAACCCTTTGAATCAAGTATGAGTGTTTTCTAGTGATGGAAACAAATTTGCCCTAAAGCTTTTGTCTAAGAAAACTGGCCTCAATTCCAGGCAGAGAACATAACATTTGCACGCCAAAACTAAGGATTTCTAGTACTATGAATGCATTAAAATAATCATAATAAAAATAATAATAAGGTGACAATACATCTTCTGAGAAGCACTTTATTTTCATTTGGAACTCATAATATTTATTTTATCTGCATTTCATATTAATAGGTTATTGGGCTGATTTTGAACCAGAAACAATTTGTGCCTTTCTCGTTGTATGACAATTTGGTTTGTTTGTTGATTCCTTCCCTAGATTGCATACTAAACAAAAATAGGGTAGTTCATTTAACAACCGAAATATTGCAAGCTGTAAATCCATAATATGGACTAACACAGTAAGCTCTTTAAATCTTCGCAGTATGTTTGATTAGAATACGCAGAGTAGGAACAGTTCATTGACACAACAAAAGCCACTATGTGGTCTCATTGTTTCAGTGATCAGTGAACTAAGCATGCCCAGCACTAGGCTTTAGGCCATACTTTGAAAGAGTGCACATCCCGCCAAGGTGTTAGGTTAGCAGACCACAATGTAAAAGTCAATACATACATTTCCATACCCAGTAAACACTATACAAGCTTCTTAAATGCTAGTGTAAGTACAGAAGCAAGGAGCCTTTAAGACCTTTTGAGTTACCTGCTATAAACCTTCCTGGAGAGATTTGTGCCGGAGCCTGTCTGTAAGAATTTCTCACATGGTAGAATTGACACATATTCTAAACTGTTTGTGTGCAGCTCATTTGTGTGAGAAAACCGACAACAGCTTTTCAGAGAAACTAAAGATGCTGGTTGACGTCAGAGTGGAATGAGTATATGGAGGTAGAAATTACCACTTTCAAGGTGGAAGTCAAACTCAAACAGCTTGATAGGACTAAATCAGGGGTGGGGAGGTGGAGGTGGGGGTGCCAATACAGAGGACTATCTCACAAGAGGATCTGGACTACATTGAAAACTGGAGTAATAGAATTAGGATGAAATTTAATAATCCAATGTATAAGGTCGTGCACTGAAGAACTAACAAGAGTTTTTTGTTATAAGCTGGCGTATCAGTTGGAAGTGATAGAGGAGAAGAAATAGCTGGGTGTATTGGTTTATACAGAACATACTGAATGAGGGAGGCAACCTAGTCACAGAGGATGTGGAAAAAGCTAATGGACTCAATGCTTTTTTTGCCTCTGTCTTCACGAGCAAGGTCAGCTCCCAGACTAATGCCCTGGGCAGCACAGCATGGAGAGGAGGTGACCAGCCCCTTGTGAAGAAAGAAGTGGTTCGGGACTATTTAGAAAAGGTGGACGAGCACAAGTCCATGGGGTGGATGTGCTGCATCCGAGGGTGCTAAAGGAGTTGGCAGATGTGATTGCAGAGGCATTGGCCGTTATTTTTGAAAACTCATGATGATTCAGGGGGATCCTGGATGACTGGAAAAAGGCTAACGTAGTGCCCATCTTTAAAAAAGGGAAGGAGGAGGATCTGGGGAACTACAGGCCAGTCAGCCTCACTTCAGTCCCTGGAAAAACCCTGGAGCAGGTCCTGAAGGAATCAATTCTGAAGCACATAGAGGAGAGGAAAATGATCAGGAACAGTCAGCATGGATTCACCAAGGGCAAGTCATGCCTGCCTAACCTAATTGCCTTCTATGAGGAGATAACTGGATCTGTGGATGAGGGGAAAGCAGTGGATGTGTTATTCCTTGACTTTAGCAAAGCTATTGATACGGTCTCCCACAGTATTCTTGCCAGCAAGTTAAAGAAGTATGGACTGGATGATTGGACTATAATGGTTGGATAGAAAGCTGGCTGTATGTGTCAGTCTCAAATTGGGTAGTGATCAATGGCCTCCTGTCTAGTTGGCAACAGTATCAAGCGAGTGCCCCAAGGGTCGGTCTGGGGCATTTTTTTGTTCAGTATCTTCATTAATGATCTGGAGGATGCTGTGGACTGCACTCTGAGCAAGTTTGCAGATGACACTAAACTGGGCAGAGTGGTAGATACGCTGGAGCGTAGGGATAGGATACAGAGGGACCTAGAAATTAGCGGATTGGGCCAAAAGAAATCTGAGAGGTTCAACAAGAACAAGTGCAGAGTCTGCAGGTTAGGACAGAAGAATCCCATGCACTGCTTAACAGACTAATGACTGAATGGCTAGGCAGCAGTTCTGCTGCAGAAACGACTAGGGGTTACAGTGGATGAGATGCTGGATATCAGTCAACAGTGTTCCTTGTTGCCAGAAGGATAAGCATTTTGGCTGTGTAGTAGGGGTATGGCAGCAGATTGAGGGACATGATCATTCCCCTTCTATTCAACATTGGTGTGGCCTTACCTGGATATTGTGTCCAGTTTGGGCCCCACACTACAAGAAGGGTGTAGAAAAATTGAAGAGAACCAGCGGAGGACAAAAAATTATTAGGGGTCTGGACACATGATTTATAGTGAGTGAGCGGCAGAGGGAATGGATTGTTTAGTCTCAGAAGAGAAGAATGAGGGGGTTTTGATAGCTGCTTTCAACTACTTGAAAGGGGGTCTAAAGAGGATGGATCTAGACTGTTCTCAGTGGTGGCAGATGACAGAACAAGGAGTAATGGTCCAAGTTGCAGTGGGGGAGATTTAGACTGGATATTAGGAAAAACTTTTCACTAGGAGGTTGCTGAAACGCTGGAATGGTTACCTAGGAGGGTGGTGGATCTCCTTCCTTAGAGGTTTATAATGGTAGGCTTGACAAGCCCTGGCTGGGATGATTTAGTTTTGGAATTGGTCCTGTTTGAGCAGGGGTTGGACTAGATGACCTCCCGAGGTCCCTTCCAACCCTGATATTCTATGATTCTATGATCACAGGATGACTATGAGCCACCGATGTCATGTGGCCGTGAAAAAGGCTAATGCAATCCTAGGATGCATCAGGTGAGCTATTTCCAGTAGAGATAGGGAAGTGTTAATACCATTATAGAAGGCAGTGGTGAGACCTCATCTGGAATACTGTGTGCAATTCTGGTCTTCCATGTTTAAGACAGATTAATTCAAACTAGAACCAGTGCAGAGAAGGGCTACTAGGATGATCAGAGAACTGGAAAACCTGTCTTATTAGCAGAGACTCAAAGAGCTTGGCTTGTTTAGCCTAACCAAAAGAAGGCTGAGGGGAGATATGATTGCTCTCTGTAAATACATCTGAGAGATAAAAGTAGGGAGGGAGAGGAGTTGTTTACATTAAGCACCAATGTGGACACAAGCACAAATGGATATAAACTGGCGAACAACAAGTTTAGGCTTGAAATTAGATAAAGGTTTCTAACCATCAGAGCAGGGAAGTTCTGGAACAGCCTTCCAAGGGAAGCAGTGGGGGCAAAAAACCTATCCGGCTTCAAGACTGAGCTTGATAAGTTTATGGAGGAGATGATATGATGAGACTTCCTACAATGGCATGTGGCTTATCTGTGACTGCTAGCAGCGAATATCTTCCAACAGCTGGTGATGGGACACTAGAAGGAGCGGGCTCTGAATTACTACAGAGAATTCTTTCCAAACTGTGTTGTCTACATGCTCAGGGTCTAACTGATTGTCATATTTTGGGTCAGGAAGGAATTTCCCCCCCAGTTCAAATTGGCAGAGACCCTGGAGGGGTGGAGGGTGGGGGAGAGGGTTCGCCTTCTTCTGCAGTATGGGGCATGGGTCCTTTTCAGGTTTAAACAAGTATAAATGATGGATTCTGTGTAAATCCTGTTTACATCACAATTTGAGGAATTCCATAACCCAGCCAGAGGTTATGGGTCTATTGCAGGAGTGAGCGAGTGAGCCTGTATGAACTGCAAAGTGCAGGAGGTCAAACTAGATAATCATGATGGTCCCTTCTGTCCTTAAAGTCTAGGAGTCTATTGTAAGAAAACATATATGATATTTAGGCTTGAAGAACAAGATTTTCAAAATTGGAAGCCTAACTGTATAGCTCCTAAGGTGAGATTTTACGAAGTCCTTAGTGTTGGGCTAACTCTGCTTGCATTGATGTGAGTGGAAGCAGAAAATCTCACCACTAAGGTTACATCTGTGGCAGCATCTCGAGTAGGGATCGCTGAGCTAGCTAGCTGGGATACTGGAGGAATGAAGCCATGGTAGTGCAGGCTGTCCCCCTAAGTAATTACCCTGGGTTCCAGGAAATGCACAAGTCTGCTCTGAAGCCCATATAGCCATGGCTTCACTACTCCGGTACCTGAGCAACCTAGATTAAAGCACACTTGGGTACACCTAGCTACTCAAGCTGCAGTCACACCTTGTGATGGCAGTGTAGACATACCCTGAATCTGTACTGAGGTATCTTAACTAAATAGCCTGGTTTTCAAAAGTGTTGTGCACCCAGCAGCTCTCCCTATCGCCTGAACCCTTTAGGTGTGTGTGTGTGGTGTTCACATCATAGTGGAGGGAAACGGTATAAATCAATGCTGATGGAGTCACCATCAGTTTAGGTCAGGAATTCTCCTGGCTTTGAGGGTGTTGGTGACAGAGGACACAGTGCCAGGTAAATCAGTCATTATACACCCATCCCACCTCTCCCTTTCTCTAACTAAAAAGCCGGATTCCTACTTGGGTTCTTCACTGAGGTTGGAGAAAGTACAATATATTGCAGAATTAGCATCCTTCTGTCCCCTTGTAGCCCTCCTCTCTTTTTCTGTACCCAGTCCTCCCTCTAGATGGCAGCCTTTGGGTCGCCTTTACCAGGGAAGTTTGACTGTGCAACCTTACCCAATCTGTCCATGTTTATGTCATTGCCAAGGATGTCTCTACTTTAAACAATGCCTAACTGAAATATTAAACTGCAGCCTATCCTCTATTTCCAGATATTCTGATTTAGAACCCAAGCATCTGTATAATTTAAATTTGTGATCATTTTCCCCAATATCTATCATAACTGCTAGCAATAAATTACAGGGCTGGCTTGCAAAGCATAAGAATATCTAGCTTGCTTGCGTATCTGCCAACAGCTTCCTTTACACCCATGCATGTGGATGCTGGGATGATTTAGGTAGTTCAATCAATAGAACAGAAAGAGAAGCACTATTCACTTCAACTCAAGCACTCTGATCCTGCAGACACACGCAAGGTACTTCCGTCCATTCATGTTTGCTGGATCAGGAACCTTAGTGTGCTTTCTTGAAGCTTTCAGGATGAAACCTTAGCCACACTGAAATCAGTGGGAGCTTTGCCGTTGAGGCTATTAGAATCAGGGCACCATCCTCACTGTTTAGAAGAAGTGCTGGTTTTCAGACCTAGTAGTGGCAGCTTTTGTATGTGAAAGACTCAGCTTGCCTTTAAAACAAGTATGTTTCTTGCCTTTGTTGCAGAACAAAGCTTGAAAATGTGATCCCTAAAAGTTCAAAAATCAGAAGGCAAACAAAAAGAACTGTTAAACCAGTTGTATGATTGGGGGTTGGTGGGCTGGCTCATGATTTTTGAATGCTTGGGTTTGGTGATATTATGAAGTTGTTCCTAACAGCAAGTTTTAGTCAAATCTAATTCTCTGTTTCAGCCCAGCACTGTTTGTTAGATAGCTTTTAAATTTGGACCTTTTTACATGATTGGCTGTAATGAGTAGACTGTAAAATGACAAACAGAAAACAAAAAGCTTCTCACTGACTAATTATGAAATGCATTTGTCTCACTCCACAGTAAAGCACTGTACTAAAGAAACACTGATATTACTCTGTGAAAATAGCTATTATAACAAGTACATCTGTATCCAGTTTATAATTTCACATAGTTTTGGTGGTTTTTACTGTCATTCTAGCCATGAAAATTGTGCAGAACTCAGTAGCCATAAATATAATCTAGGTTTTCAATTAAACGTCTCCACTTACAGATCAAAGTTTTAAGAAATGGATTTGACTGCAGCCATGTATTTTGTTTTCTTACAAGATATTACGTTAAGGTATGGGCTGGGAGGGTGAAAACCCCCATTAACAGTTTGCATTGAGCAATTAATCATTCTTTGTCCTCCAGACACGGTATAATAATAATCTCAGCAAATGCAGCAGTGCTGTTGCTGTGTTCCATCGTCTTCATTCTTTTGTCTTGCAACTATATCCAATATGATCAAATAGCTCACACTCTCATTCCTATTACACAATGCCTGAACAAGGTGGCAAATGCTTTTTTTAAGCTATGCCAAAGTGAGTCAAAATTCATTGAAAATTGTTTTCTTCAAGCATTCATTTAAAGGGACAGAGTTTTCTTCTACCTGATCCCTGGGAGTGTATCCTCTGACAGATATGTATTGCCTTCTGGGGACCTTGGAGTAATGAACCAATTTTTATCCCCAGGGAAAACTACAAAAAGCAACAAAATAGAACCTATTCTGTTTCATATGTAAAGGTTGTGATGACATCAGTGTTTTTTTAAAACTAAGTCATATGTAATGCCATTCTCATGTGCACAGTTGTTTGAACAACTAGATTGCAAGAGCTCATTATGGTAAACGTGGTGTATTAAAGTTTTCTATTTCAGGTATTTCTAGGTTATAAGTATAACCTTTATCATGAAAGCTCACTGATAACACAAGTTCATGATGGTTGGGAGCCTGTCCTATCCCTCCAGTTATGTCAGCTCAGCATTCTTTACTAGCTAGGGAGGGAAGTCAAAGTGGTGGTGGTCATTCAGTAGAGGCTGTCACATTTTCTTAGGAGTCACTACTGAGCCAGTTCCTCAGCATGGTGCTAAAGGGCACTGGGCAAGTTTATTTGGAAGAGCTATAGAACATGGGTGCTGACTGCACTGAGCTTTTAAATGTCTGTGGCATGTTCTACTAATTAGGCAATTGTATTTTGTCTATTTAAATTCACCCTACAGTTTCAGCTGGAAGCAGTGTTCTTGACTTCCTGCCTTAATCTGTTACATATTGTTGCTGTGCACTGTTTAGCACCTGCCACATTCCTCCCCAGTTTGAGATGAACCTAACTGATGAGTGAAGTAATTCCTATACATAGACTTGGCAGAATTTGATGATTTTTTAAAATATTTTGTTGGATAATATCAATGTTTATTTGTAAACATATTTTTTCAATGTTTATTTAACTTTTCAGAATTGTGAAAAATTATGGGTGGGTCAGACTGTAGGGGGTCAGACAATAATTTACTGACAGTAGGCATTGAGATTCAAGAGGTTGAAGCTTTCCAACCATTAAAACATAAATTGCCAACACCACATGTCAAACTATACAAGGTAAATATCCAGACATCAAACACTAAGTTCTCAAGGAGCATTTTTCTTTCTTTGACTATCTGTAAAGGTTGATTATTATTGATGGAAATATTTATGTCTATATCTGTGTGTACGGTGAAAACTGACACTCACTGACAAAAATCTAATCCTTCTAAGTCTACCTATAGGTGTTCTAGTCTGAGGTTCATTCCAGCTGAGAAGCACGACAGAAAGTTATGCCATTATTAGTATCAACTTCTTTGTTGTTTTTATTTGGCGGTGGCGGTGGTGGTGGTGGTGGTGGTGTGTGTGTGTGTGTGCGCGCGCGTTCGTGCATGCACAGGGTGGGGAGAAGAACTGATTCTTGACTGTATAATCGTGTTGGTCCATTGTGAACAATGGCTTATATCATCACCCCTGGTGACCGGGATGTCACTTGGCTCATGTGCTTGTACTGTTAAATTCTGTACAATTCTATTTGATATTACTGAGTTGTGCGCCTATCTTACTAGCTCACAGAGTAAATAGATGTTCTGTACTTCAGATGCAATTGATTTGGTCACATCCAAACAAGCATAGTTCAAGCTGCCAAAAGTTGGATCACTTGCATTGGACATGTGTCCTAATTGTATCAGTGTTTTGGCATGGTATACTGTAGAGACTAATTTCAAATTAGTCATATTTCAAATGCTGTCTAAACATACTAGATTTCCCATCAATTACTATGCTAAATCTTTGACAGACTCTCTGCCGATCTTTGGGTAAATGCCACCCCGTGCTTCCATTTGAACAGCCAAATGGAGATGGGCAAAATGAGAACTACATGGCCTTCCCAGGGTGTAGTGAATGTGAAGCATGGATAATTTCAAAGTACAAGTGTGTTTGAGGTCTCCGAGCTTTATTGGTATTCTGGTATTGTACAATACAATAGCCCTTGATTGTGACACAGTCTCTTTAAATGCTTTGCATTCAGTTCTTAAAGTTCCAGGGGACTGTGCTAGCACTCCGTGTACAGTGAAGTTTCCCTAATAAATGCAGACATAAGGGCATTTTGGATTGGAGTGTTTTTTACAGAAAATACATTTTATCACAAAACAAAGAACGCCAAATCTTAGCTTTGCATTAGTTACTGTCATCATGTACTCTGAATACTCCTAGATTTAATGGTGTTTGTTTTATCTTTATACAGTTTGAAAAGTTCAAGCACGACTAAACTCCTTTCTTTCATCTGTTCTGTCCAGTGTGATGCTGGGCTTTTTTCTTTAAATTAGTATAAAAAATAATGAACTATAAATAAAAACGTACTTACATTCAATAGTAAGCTAGTAGAATTTATTTTCCCTTTAAGGTCTAGTTTGTGCACAGGTTTCTTTACCATTTTGATATGTAGTTAGGGGTATAATTTCTGTGCTGATATAGTTAAATGAATACAAAAACTGTGTGTGGAGAAGTTCCAAGTCAACATATGATGATTCTGGGTGAAATCCTGATCTTGTTGAAGTCAACAGGAGTTTTCAGTGAAGCCAGGATTTCACCCCACATATTTACATGGGAATGAAGGTTAAAGAAAAAAAAAATGTCTGATCAATGGGGATTTGATAATGCCATGTCGATAGACAAAGCATAACTCATTAAAAGAAATAGGAAAATTAATTAGGGAAAGAGAAACCATGATTTATTGTTCCAGGGTTCATATTTCTTTGTCCCTTAAAACTAATGCTATTTTCAGTGGTTCCATTTAGAGTAAGCAGATATTAAAGGGAGGAGGCAGAGTTTATTTACCACAATTGGTTCTTAATGGCTAGTAGAGACAATTTGATATTTGCTTCTATGTGGATACAGTAGGGTAAGATTATGTGAATGAATGTAACTTTGCAACAGTTTATACCAAGATAAAAGACAGGACTTCTTTTCTAGATTAATCTGAATGGAAGGGATTTCCCCCTTGGGGTTAAAAATCCCACGCCTACGTCATTTTTAACAAAATGTAAATATTTCTAAGGAATTCTCAGTACTCAGGAGGCATTTGGATTCTACATCGATAGGTGCGATAGAAACCATTTGGCCTTGTCTATACTAGAAAAATGCAATGGTAAATAGCCAATTTATGCTAAACTGACAAGTAAAATTAAACCAGTATCAGTGCATCTCATCTAGGGGCTTGCATGAGTATAACTAGATCAGTTTTTAATGGGTTTAATTAAGATGGTAGACTTTTTCTAGAATACTAGGGTTGGAAGGGACCTCAGGAGGTCATCTAGTCCCACCACCTGCTCAAAGCAGGACCAGTCCCCAACTAAATCAGTTTTCTTTTCTTTAAATATGGAGATATACCTATCTCACAGACCTGGAAGGGACCTTGGAAGGTTATTGAGTCTAGTCCCTTGCCTTCACAGCATAACCAAGTACTATCCCTGACATATTTTTTTGCCCCAGATCCCTAAATGGCCCCTTCAAGGATTGAACTCACAACCCTGGGTTTGGGAGGCCAATGCACGAACCACTGAGCTATCCCCCCAATAGATAAGGGGGTCACATTTTCAAAAAAAGTGCCTAAGGGTATGTCTACACTGTACAATTAACAGGCTTTTCTCTTGATTTTAGCCCAAATTCCCCTACCATCCCCCCACACAAACCTCTGACCCAGGTTTGGAGGTGCTTTAAGGCCAGACTGGCTTACAGGACTTGGAATATAGGTTAGAACCAGGTTTCCCCTTGTAATTTGGCCTAGAACCCACCCATTATGCAGTGAGGACACGGGCTAAAGCACTCTAGGGCTGATAGTCCTCCAGTTTCTCCCAAAGGAGAGGCCAGACAATTACACATTGGACTGGGAAGGAACCCTAGAGAAGCGTGGAATATGCCCCCATACACACCCAGGCAATTGCAGAGACAGTGAGGACACAGTAGTGAGATTAGGGGCTTTGCAGTATTGCTGTTCACACCTGGTCTAGTCTAACCTGGGAGCTCAGAGCTGAGTTCCAGTCATCCCGGTTAACTATCTAATGAGGAACAAACCATTAGTGACGTAGCCTAAATTCCAATGAAAGTCTTGGGAATTATGTGGCTAAGTCACTTAGATGCTTTTGACAGTATGACCCAAGGAGGGAGATAGACTTCTAAGAACGCTTTTGTAAATGACAAGTGATTATTTTACTTTATTTTCAGTAATTGAAATTGCCATTTCTTGGCATGATTTTTTCAGTGGAGACCTCCCTCTCTTCACCTCCCCCCTCCTGTCCTTTATTTTTAAAGAGAACTGTTTATTAGCTTTACTTGCGGATAGTGATCCATCCGTGCCATCCTCTGTCACCCAATCCCAGCTTCTGGCAAACAGAGGCCAGGGACACCATTCTTGCCCTAGTGTAGTATAGTGTACTAGTTATTCTTAAGAAAACGTATTTATTATGTGGCAGTCACATAGAATTAACAGAGAATGAGAGAATTGCTTTTTAATCTCTTAAACAGGCCTGAACAGCAAAGAAATGTGTTCATTCAAGACATAATGAAAATAGAAGGCTGTATTGTTTAAGAATGACTGAGGGAAGCTGCACTCTGTATTACTCTTTCCACCTTTCTTTACCCCAAAATGACCATCTTAGGAGGAGCCTTCATTCACTCTTTAGATGTGTTCTTTTTCATTGGGCCTGCTTTGACAGGGATCCGGGGGAAGAAACATTGTTGAATGGCCCCATATGAGGACTGGTCCTTGTTGTGGCAGTCAGGTTAATGACACACACACAGAGCTACAGTTCTTCCAAAATAAGAAATGTATCAACCTAAACAAGCATTGACATCAGTCAAACAGAGTTGGTTACACTAAAGGTTTGGGGGATGAACTTGAATGTACAACATACTCTGAAATCGGAGGCTCTGACACTGCGATCATATCCATGCAAGCAGATCCTGCTGGGCTTTGTCAGGGTTCAGTGAGTGTTCCCACATAGATCCCCATGGAAGACTGGGGCCGAAATTATCCTTGTCTCAGATAGATATAGTGTTCTCAGATCTTCAAGAGAGCATCCATCACCATACTGGTGACATCAGGCCACGAGTTCTCATACCTTGTATATTTTGGCAGTAGAGTAAAGGATTAAATGGAAATTAAAATCCACCTGGAAAGGATTTCTATCATCCACTATGGATTTGGAGTCAATAAGGTATTTTATTAATGCAGTTAATACAATCTTTTATCATACCCTACTGAAAATGGTTAGCTATGGTGGCTAGAAGATCAGAGAGCGATGGTGAGGTTAAAACAGCTGATTCAATTCTGGAATATTTTGCTTTGAATTAAGTAGCATTTGAGAGTGGCATTTGATCACTTTTAATTGGAATTAGCTGCTTACTACCACACTTCCTTTATTTTTCAATTTCGGAAAACACATCTCACTTCACGTTCTGTCCCAGTCACAGTTTGCTCCTGTTTCTCACTCTTGCGTTATAAGTTTAGCAATTTCTGTTAAAACAACTATTACCTTTGTGTGTTTTGCCTCCATGCATTATAATCAAGCGATTCCACCAGCATCATGCCATCAGGCAATTCATCTGAAAGAATCCAGATCTTCCTATCCTGGCTGTGAAATTTCCATGACTCAGTTGCAGCAGGAGACCAAGGTACTTTATTTTTCTTTACAAAATAAACATTTGAGGTTTGTTTGCCTTTTTCTTGCTAGCGTAATACAGGCAGGTCTGTGGTACTCCATTTGAGAGCAGTATTATCAAGTAGTGAGTTTTTAAATGGAAGTTTTATTCATTTCATTTATAACTAACTGATTCCCTCCCATCTCGTTAGACCCACTCTTCCATCCTTTCGGTCACTTCCTGGCTCACTACTTGTGCTCCCTATCACTGCTGTTATAAGCCAGTTCTCTCTGTCTCCACTGGATCTTTCCATGTCTGGCTCCAAATTGCCCTCAGTGCCTCTTCATACCCTGATTTTTGACCCTGTCTCACTCTTTACTCATCAGCCTTTATTTCCTTAGCCCATATTCAGGAAAAGGTGGTCTTTCCTTGTCCCTCTGGCCTGCCCATTCCTGTGCAATCTACTCTACTGCTTTGATCTGGCTTTTGACTCTATCACAGTAGTGCTGTTATTAATCTCTGATACGCAAACCAGTTAGCTGTTCCCTCTGATCACAGTTGCCTCTGTTTACCTATCCTCCTTTTTTTTACTGCAGCTTTCAATACTATCGATTACCTTCTGCATCCTGAGAGCCTTGAGGGGAAGTCAATGTCTCTTTTTCTCTCCTTCTTGGAATCCTACGTTTCTGACTGCTCCCTTTTCATTTCTGGTGGAAGCTCTACATCTTCCTTTTGTGTCTCCCATACTCCAAGACTCTGTCTTTGCCCCCTCCTCATACCCCATCCACCCCGTACCCTTTCTCTAATATGTTACTTTGCTAGCCTTCAGCCTTAGACTATACTTTTCTGGAAACAACACCTAATTGTACATCTCTGCCAATACATTCACAAAGTCCTGTCTGCTTTCCAGCACATGAGCATCTTATGCATCCTACCACCTAATCCTTCAAAGACAGAAAGTCATCCTCTTATTGGGTATAAAAGCCCCATCCTACTCCCCTGGAGTCCTATTTGTATCTGACTTCACTCTCAGTTGAATTCAGACATTGGAGCTGGTCAAAAAAATTGTTCTGTTCTCTGAAAAAAAAAATGACAAAATGAAACTTTCTGAGAAAATATCTGTGTGATCCAAGAAACCCAACCCGTTTTGTTTGGAATAAAATTTGATGACATTCTAACTTCACTGCCGCACAAGGCCAGATGTCTTTGCCTTACCTTGGATCCCCAAAGCGCTTGAAACTCTCAGAAGTCTTTTCTCGTGTAGTAATTTTGTAAAGCTGTCATCCACTGTACAATATGGGCATTGCCAAAATGCCCCCACTTTGATCCTGCCTCTACTCTAATCCTCCTCCAGGCATGAGTTAGTTCCAGTTTTGATTATTCGTAGATTCTAAGGCCAGAAGGGACCATTATGGTGAATATCACAGGCCACAGAACTTTTCCAAAATAAGTGGCAGTTAGTGGTTGTTTATGTGTACGACTGATAGCATATGTTACACCCTATATGTAGGTTATTCTTGAGCTTGGAAAGATTATATTTTCATCAGTAAATGTTGATAAAAATTGATTTCACTGTTTACACAGAAACTAATGGAATTTTTTCCCATTTGTAATAATTGAAATTTACAGTTAGGCTAAGTCAGATAAATGTTGCCTGAGACCTTATGAGAGTGTGACGTGAGGATATTTACTTTGTATATTTAACATGTGATGTTGACAATTTGTGTTTTAACGGTTATAAAGCTTTAATATTTTGAATCTCAGTGTCTATCAAATGATTGTTTGTCATCAGTTGTTATCTGACCTCCCCATAATTCCCCACAACTGAGAAAATTAAAATCAATAAACATTGAAAAAATGCTTAAAATACACATTGATATTGTCAGTCAAAATGATAAGAAAATACAACTTGAATTCTGCCAAGCTTAGTTAGTCTTAAGCAAAATGCATTGGAGACGTTAATACAATTAACAATTCAGAGAGGCAGCATGGCCTAGTGGGTATGACACTGGTGTGGGAATGCGGGTTCAATCCTTATCTTTGCCACTTGTTTTGCTGGTCGATATTGACTTCAAATATTTATGTCACAGTTTCCCCATCTGTGAACTGGGGATAATTATACCGACCTCCTTTGTAAAGCACTTTGAGATCTACTGATCAAAAAACACTATGTAAGAGCTAAGTATTGTTGGTATCCCTCGGTATTATATCATGACAATGTTTGTGTTTGTTTTTAAACAAATAACCTTCACAACATACAAGATCTTTAAACCTTACAAAGAGGAATGGTACTGTTTAAAATTTATCCCAAGAGTCACCAATAAATCCTGACCATGAACCAACTCTGCAGGTTTGGGTAATCAGGAGTTCTGTTAAACCTTTTGCAGAATTTCTGCATTTTAGATGCTCAACTGCACTCCTTCTGTATTTTCCTTAAAATTCAGACCTGTAGGGATCCCTCCAAGTGCTCCAGCAATGGCTGGGATCTTCTTTGTTTTAGTTTTCCATTGTTCCACTTTGTGGCAGAGTTCTTCATTCTTCGCCATCTTTTCTTGTTCCTTTTTGGTGTTTCTGTCTGGTACACTGGCAATATCAATTAACATGGGCTTGTTTATCGTCTTTTCTACAACAGCTGTGTCCGACCTGTTTGCCTGCAGAATTCGGCTGTGACAGTTGCAAGATCCCATAAAATCTTAGCCTCTTCTGTCTCTAGAGCACTTTCAATTTGGTCGGTATAATAGTGCATGGTGCTTTTACGTCCGTACTTGCTACAGAGCCTCCAATGCAGACACTTGGCGACCTCATTGCATCTGTTCATATCTTCTTAACCAGCCAGGCTCCTGCAGGCACTCAGCACATGCTCCATTATCGTCCTTTATGGAACACATTCTGCAGTTCAGGGAGCGGTTCTGTCGGTCAGTTTTGTTCGGAATGTGATTAAGCCGTAAGGACTGCTTTTGTGCACTCAGCATGAGGCTCCCGGGCTCTTCTGAGGCATTCTTCTGCAAGGCATAATGTTGTTAATCTTCCATCACTAATGGATTCAATCTCTCTCCACCACTGTCTATGCATTGATTTCTGTGTAAATCTTTTGAGTCTTTCTTTGGTTATTTGCTTTCTCCTTTATTTTATGCTTTCTCAGCTGAGCATGTATCCCAGCCCATCACTTATTATTGCAACCAGATGATCTTTTACTCTGGCTGACTTGTACGTTTTGATGTTATATTTTTCATTGCCAATTGTTTCCTTCACAGATAGTAGACTCTTTCCTCCATCACATCATTGGATGTATGTCCTGTCTGTGCCTTGATTGGTATTCATTGCTCTGTGCATCATTAGGAGTTTTCTTGTTTTGGATGTCAATTTTTTTTCTTCTCTTCTTGATTCCGCTTGATCATTCCAACGGTGCATCGCCCACATAATTCTTTGAGTTGAGTTTTGTCCTCAGAGAATTTACTATTTGTTTGTATATTATTTCCTCACTTCTTCTTTGACTTCCTTAGGTTGTAACTCCAGCAATTCCCTGATTCCAAGCTATTTGTAAGGGCCATGTTGAGAGATATCTTGGGCAGTACCATTGTTACCTTGCATGCCATCTGATTGTTCCAGTTTGCCCCTCTTTACTGATGCAGATGCACATTTAGCCAAGGCAACCCATTGCTTTATATCTTCACCAGACGTTTCAGCATGTGTCATCAGTTTCTGTATCGCCTTTTTTGGCTGTCCATGTAGTTTCAGATCATCCATGTGTAACAAATGATTAACTGGTGCTGGTTGTTTGCTGATATGAAAACCACCCTTTATTTCATGGAATATCCATATCAAAGGCAACATTGCTACCACAAACAACAAGGGGAGAAGGAATCTCCTTGAAAGACATTCCTCTTTTAATTCAGACTTTATCAGTGATAGTCCCTTTCAGGTAAACTTGAATGTTCTAGTTAACCATAGATGACTGCAGAAAAGAAATGATCTTTGGATGAATCTGGTGCATTTTCAGTTTCTCAGTCTGCGAATGTTGGATACTCTCATATGCTGGTAGTCTATTCACACCATCTCTAATTTGTTGTTGTCTTTTTGTATTGTTTTGTGTTTTCTGTGATCCTTTTGTTCAGCCTGAGGTGGTCTTTTGTCCCTTTCATGTTTGTTATGCAGCCTTTTTGCTCAGGAGGCAGCATTCCATTGCAAGCTAGCACTGTCCAGATCGTCTTTGCCAGAATTGCTCTTACAGATTTCCAAATTATTGGTATACATGTGATTGGCGTAGAATTTATAGTATCACTGGGGCTGCCTTTCTTTTTCTCTGTAAGGACAGTTCTCCTTGTCACCACGCATCTTGGGCATCCGTTCTTCAAATATTTATGTTGTCGTTGTTGTTAGGGGTGAGTGCTCAATTATTTTCTAGTGACTGTACATGGTGTTTCTGTATCAAAGTTTCCAGGGTTAAGCTATATGGATATATAGTCACAAACTTATTTAATTTTGTTGCAGTATTTATAGCCTCTTTAAAAAGACATTCTGCAAGCCCACAGTCTCACATGTCAAAGCTGAAAAACGCTTTTGCCTCTTTGTCCATGTATTAACCACAGCTAACAGTCTTTCAATATCTATCATTTATTTAGGGACTGCACTCTGCTTACTTTGAAGTTGATGGGAGCTGGATCGGACTCATAAACACTCTGTCAGGACTGTCCTTAGCTAATTAGTATTGCCTTTTGTGGTCAAGCTTTCTTTTATGAGTGTTAATTAATCATGAAGACCTCTCTTATTTGGAGAAATAGGACTGCTATGGTGAGATAAGATCTTGTGACTTCTTTGCCAGGCCTGCTACAGTCTTGGACTCTCTTTCTCCAGCATACCAATC
This sequence comes from Chelonoidis abingdonii, assembly GCF_003597395.2. NCBI lineage: Eukaryota > Metazoa > Chordata > Testudines > Testudinidae > Chelonoidis > Chelonoidis abingdonii. The sequence continues at coordinate 8,087,002 of NC_133773.1, read as the reverse complement.
AGCAGTGAGAGAGTTGGCAAATCACCCTTTGGATGAGAAACTGAGCAAGCCATTTCACAGTTTGGAAAAAAATGCTGCCCGCTAACCCCCTGTCCACACTCATTTTATCCTGTCTTTTCTTGCAGGGTGCTGTTGGAATTTGACTGATTCCATATAAAATCCTCTGTGATCAGCTGACATAATACATATTGTTCAACAGGGTCATTCTGAGGAAAGTGCACAGGTCTGAGTTCTCATCCTGGCTTTGCTGCTGACACATTCTGTGGTATCGAGCCTGTCATTTCAAAAATAAGAGTAGCCATATTTACCTGATAGCTCAGTTAGGTTGTGAGATTTTATTAGTCTGTGTCTATACAGTGCTTTCAAGTGCTGTACAAACAACTATTATTAATATTAGTGTCATTGAGTTTTGTTCTGCAGTCCAAGTGGGAGCTTAAAGTGATTTCCTGTGAGCAATTTTATTTTGTACTTCATCTCTAATATTACTCTTCATTTTTTCTTGAGTGATATCTTGATGCAGATTTGTATTGTGTATGTGCAGATGGCCATTAAAAGATGATAGCTATACATCCCCCTAGTCCTGGACCCAACTATTTTGCTTCCCCACTCTTGGCTTCCCTAACGTTTCCCCTACTTTAGGAATCACTCTCTGTTTACTCCTTTCCTGCCTTCAGGAGTAAAACAAAGCTTCCCTCAGCTGGGTGGAGATGGCCTAAATGTGGATTAGTCTGAAGCATTTTTTCCAAGTATCTTGCTCTTACAATCAAGGGGTTTCTCACATGTGTTAGCCGGGCATTTTGAATCTCACTCAAGTTCAGACTCACAGCTCGACCACCCCGCTTCAGGACATGGCTACTTTTCCCTTTATTAATTTCACCTCATCTTAAAGCCTTCTTTTCCATATGAATGATCCTTAAAACATTGTATAATACTGGGCACTGTATGAAGGGCTTTAGGCAAAAATTTATCTTTGCCGAGTTCACATGTAGCACGCTGTTCATTAAGCTGGAGTCAAAGCAGGGCCAGTGCAACCATTTAGGGGACCTAGGCGATCGCCTAGGGCACTAGGATTTGGAGGGGCGCCATTTGCTTCAGCAGCGACCACGGTGGCCTGATCTTCGTCTGCCCTGGTTGCTGCCGGCATTTAGGTGGAGGGAGATGGGGCAGAGGGGCACAGAGAGGGCCGCCTGCAGCAAGTAAGGGGGTGGGGCGCACGCAGGGGAACTCCCGCCCCAGCTCACTCCTCTCCGCCTCCTCCCAGAGCATGCCCTCGCTGCTTCACTTCTCTCGCCTCCCAGGCTTGCGGTGCCAATCAGCAGGGATGAGCTGGGGTAAGGGAGTGCCTCAGGGTGGAGGGTGGGGGGTAGGGAGCTGCCACAGAGGGGGCACCTCAGGGCGGAGGGGGGAGCTGCTGCGGGGGGGGGCACCTCAGGGCATGGGTGCGGGGAGGAGGAGGGCGCAAGGTGGAAGTTTCGCTTAAGGTGTGAAACATCCTTGCACCTGCCCTGAGTCAAAGGATTAGAAGAAATTGTGTATATGTGTGCATGTGTGTAAAACATGCATGCATTTATATTGTGTGTGTAGATTCTCAGATATAAAATAGTTAAGTTCTTACACTGCCCATAAAAATTCTCCAGGAAAAAAAACAACAAAAAACATCAAAGTGAATTAAGTTCTATTGAAATAATCTTTCTTACTGTATGTGGTTTAAATCCCAGCTGAATCCTCTGAAAAGCCAATGCAGGGGGTGAGAAGAAGAGAGAGGGGCCCTTATTTATATGAAGTCTGTACCTCTGTTTGACTTTCTGCTGCCAGAAACAGAAAGAAAGGCTTCCATAGTGTGTCCAAGCTTCTGGTGAATAGCTTCTTTGGGTGCGGAAGTGAGATCCACAGATCCTTTCAGATGAATAGAACATTTAATGAGTGGTTCTCTGTTCTGCACTGCTGGAATGAGACACATCCCTCTTTCTAGGTCACTAAGTTAATCAAGTCAAGGATTTCTGCCCATTGTCCCCCTTATCAGCCACAGCTGCATTTGCGTTAGGAAGCTTTCTGTTTCTTTAAGCTTTATTCATGGACTGATTAAATCCTCTTTCACGTTTGCAAAAGTAAATGCCTAATGCACAATATAGCCATCTCCCAACTCAAATAAAAACATATAGCAGAGTATATTCTGAACAAATAAGAGGGGAAAAAATCATGTCTCAATTTATCTGACGCCGAGCACTTGGACCTAGGAAGAAAGTAAGTTGTAGCTTGAGTGTTTGTTTAATACGTTGTGATTTTTACCTTGCCTGTGTGGTTGTTGCATTGCCCTGACACTGATGCCACATAATATACAAGGTGGGCTGCCAAACTGCACCCTTCGGTGTCTGTGAAAATAATATGTTGCATAGTTTAGTCAATTTTAAAAAATTTCAATTGTTGTTGCAATTGATTAAATAAAAAATTGGTCTTAGCAGCAAGGTTTTACTTCCTTGTGATGGTGAAAGGAAAAAGTAAGAGGAAGAAAGCTATTACTGTTGCAAAAAAACTGAAGTTAAAGATTTCCATGTGCTGGGGGAATGATGTAAAAGCTGACCATCAATGTCAAGTGGAGATCTTTTCTTTTCTTTTCTTTTCTTTTCTTTTCTTTACATTCACTCAGTCTCTCATCATTAAGAGATCTACCTCTCACCAACAGGATGTGGTCATGTCTCAGTTTCCCCACTGATTTGTAGTCTCCCTCTTGCTGGTTGGGTACTTTGGCCCTACAACTAAACTAGAGAGACTCCATTTTGTTTGGGTAAACAAAAGTCCAAACAAAATCAATAGGCTTCCAAGCCCTCCCTGCAAGGCTGTGCCACCTTCTCCTCTTGAATCAGAGGGGTTTTCAAGTGTAGGGGAATAATTTCACTACCTCTAAGTGGCTCTGCTGAGTCGTGGGGAACTAATGACCTCCATGTTCCATGACAGCAGCCTCTGGCCCTAGACTATAAACAAGTATCCACTTCCAAAACAACCCTGTCCATATTGTACCTTCCTCAGGGCTACTGCTTACATTTCCTGCTTTCTGTGGATGCTGCAGGAAAAGCCCATCACCCAGGGATTCCTCTCGTCCTCCTCCCCATGGTTCCTTGCCCTTCCTCTTGTGCGCCCTTTGGAGACTTTCAGGGAAAGCTTCTACTCTCTACCATCCTGGCCTTTTCCATACTCCCTCAGCAGGCAGAGCATCCACAGGCCCTCATGTCTCCTTTACAGGGCAAAAGGAAACTCTTTTACCTTTGTGCCCTGTTTCCCAGCATGCATTGCTGCCAAGTCTGCAGCTCCCAGCAGACAACTCACAACCCCCCTACATCAGCTTTGTGACTCCACAACAACCCCGCTTTGGGTCGGGAACCCCGCGGTTTCAACACTGTGAAATTTTGAAATTGATCAATTTTAAAACCCTCTGGCCATGAAATTGGTCAAAATTGACTGAATTTGGTCAGGTCCTCGTGATGTGATACTGACAAACGTCACGGCTAGCTATTGTAAGTCCTGCATTGACATTTTGTTCTTCGCTATGACACCCGATGATCGTATTGCATTGTAACTGGGTGCCCAGCAATACTTCTGCAGTCTTCTGTGATAGAAAAATCATTTGTAAAAGGCTCTGCTTATTAGTTCCTTTTTAGAGTGTGAAATTATCAGAGTTGACTGTAAATTTGTATAACAAATCCCCAAGTCAGACAGTTTTTTTTCATGTTCCCCTGCACTTGGGTCAGACTGGCAGTTTCTTCCTTCTCACTGAGCCACCTCATCTTAAACACAGGGTCTGCCCCCCCCGCCTGCCATCTACCCCACCATTCCCTATTAGCCAGGTGTTCTCTCCAGGCCATCAATTTACTTCATTTAGTCTATGATGTCTACGTATATACTCAGTCACTTCCCCACCCTGTGAAATACTGTAACCAGCCAGATTTGGAGAGGGAGCAAGTATCTCCCTAGGACCAAGGGGGGGAGTGCCAAAGTGAGGAGAATGCACTGGGAAAGGCCAAGGAAGATAGAAATTGTGGCGCTAAAAAAATTGTATTACTGAGGAAAGATTAGGACATTGAGGCAAAAAGGTGTGTGGGAACTGGAATTTCCATTTTATGGCATATTCTGCCATTCTGAATCAGAACGGATCTAAAGAATTTTGAAGTTGCCTGAGAAATTGAATGTGTGCTTTTTTTTTAAAAAAAATAGAAATGTTTTGACTTTAAAAACACATATTCTAATATAAAATAGAAAATATAAATGCAATATTAAATCAAATGCATTTCAAACAATGTCATTCCACCAAGAAAAATGGAAACACTTTATTTTTACACACACACACCATTTCCTTCCAATCAACACATACCTGCAGAAAGTTTCAATTTCTACAAACCGGCATTTTCTGACAGAAAAACGAAGAGTTGGAAGGTTTTTGACTAGCTCTAGTAAGTATGTGTATTAAACTACAAAGCTCTATTGATGAGAAACAGATGCATGTGCGGATTCATGTCGACATCCACCAAAACAAGGAGACTTGTGTCGGGTTTGAATGTAGACCAGGCCAAGAGACGATGGGTCAAATCCTCAGCTGGTGTCAACTGTAAATCATTGGAGCTTCACTGATTTACACCCTGTGAAGCTCTGACCCAGTAAACGTAGAAGATAAAACTGTCTCAAACTCCTATAATGTATAGAGTGGCAGATGACAGCTAAGCTAGTGATTTGATTTGCTTAACAATTCTTATCTTTTGCTGATGTTAAGATTTGGTTTCAGGAACTGCATTGTGATTAAACTTCTTTAATTACAAATCTATTTTGACATAAAGAATGCTCCTTGCATTCCCCTAAAGTGCAATACGAAATTAGCTCCCATTTACTATTTAGTGTTGTCTGCCAATTCTTCTCCCACCCAAAGCTGTAGTTCAGCTAGTTAGCTGCTGCAGTGCTGATCTACATAGCCTTTGTAGCAGTATTTTTCTCATTAAAAATGTAGCAGCTGTAATTGATGGAGACGGAGGGGAAAATGAAGTTTCTTAGTTGCTTTAGTAGTCAATTGGAATTTTTAAGTGGAGAAACAGTGATGGATATTACACTAAACCCTTCAGAACACTGCTTAACAACATTCGCAATAGAAGTCAACCATGGGTCTAGGCTGTACAGACGCAAGTATTCAATGTCTGAATGATCAACTTCAACTTATTTAGAATAAAAAACTCATGACATTAGAGAGGCCCCATTTGGATAAAGAGGATTTAATAACCATGGAGAAAGTCTATAAGAAGGAACAACTAGAATGACAAAGGATTTAAGGCAAATGGTTAGAAAGACTCAGGCTTTTGCCTGTGTAATTCCATTGGGTTAATGGAGTTACGTTGGTGTAATTGAAGTAACACAGTCTAGAGTCTGTGTGATCTTTTATGGATCATCCAGACCAGTACGGCGTTCTGTCACTGCTTGGCTTGTAACTTTGGGTATCTTTATGCCATGCTGCTCTGGCTCAGAGCTATGACACCAGTAGCTAACCTACATTCGTAAACATCTTGCCTTGGCTTCCACCCACCTAGTTCTTCCTTGAAGGGTGACCCCAACAGCCTTTCTGGTCCCGAATCTCCCCAGGTCCATCCCCCAGTGTCTTAGCTATCAGACACTTGGACTTTTTCCCTTCTGGTTCGTCACCCTGGAAGGTGTGAAACCTACCCCCAGTTACAAGACCGCCACACCCAGATTAAACTTGCTTGGGGTAAAAATAAAGAAAATGTGTATCTAATGGGAAAGTCAAATGAAAAAATGAAATAGTAAGAAAAAACAAACACATGCAAGTTAGGCAGAAAATAACCAGAGAGACACACCTCAGGCGTCTATAAATTCTGTGAGACTCAGGTTTTCTTTTCAGTTTCAGTGTTTTCCCATTAACTTTAATGGTCCACCATTGTCTTTTCCTTGGTTGTACAATGCTAGGTGCTTGGCATTAGTTTCCAACTAGCCTGGGCGATGCCCCTGCCAGATTGCTTCCCCACACTGCTGGGAGGTGATGCTTCAGTTGCACCACAGTAACAATGGCAATTTTCTACATATGTCTGAATTCATAACAGTAACCTGGATACAGATATCCTAATGACTGTCGATTTCAGAACATTGCAAGCTTTCCTAAAAGACCTTCCTTAACGTATATTTTGCTCTTGAGGGCATTCTGTGCCAAAAAATTAAAACTTCTGCATACAGTATTTTAAAATTCTGCAAGTTTTATTTGTCAATAAATAAATGCAGAGGCTCTAGCATGGCAGTGGGGAGCACAGGCCACTGGCTGCATGAAGGTGGAAGATCACCCTGCAGCCCCCACCACTCTCAGGACATGGATTCAGTGGTGAGGCTGCACCCGACCCTGACACAGGACAAGACCTGGGTCTGTCTCAGAAATATCGTGAGACAATGCCCCTCTGCACCAGGTGCACCAGGTAGGAGGTAAGTAGTCTCAACCAGACAGGATCCAAGTGTGGAGGGGCTCAGTGGGGAAGGCGGGGGGATCCAGGTATGGGGTAAGAGCTCTGTGTGGGACAATCTGGGTGCAGGCAACTCAGTGCGGGATATAGGTGTGCGGGATCTGGATGCACAGAGGCTCGTTTGGGGGTGGGGGTGGGTTCCAGTGCAGGGACAATGGAACTCTGCAAGGGTTTCCAGGTGAAGGAGGTTGGGGCTCAGCAGAGGGGTCTGGGTGTGGGGGTCTCGGGGAGGGGAGTCTGGGTGCTGGGGAAGTAGGTCTTGGTGGGGTGGGGATCTGGATGCAGCTAATTGGGAGCCTGGATGTGGGGGCTCAGGGTGGGGGTTTGAGTGGGGGAAGCTCAGTGGGGAGTGTTCTAGGTGCAGTGGTTGGGGTATGGAGGCAGAGGGTCCAGGTGCAGGGGAGCTCCAGATGCAGGGGTTGAGGTTCAGTGGGTTTGGGTATGGCGGGCTAGGAGGTTCTGGGTGAACGGAGTCAGGCTTGGTAGGGGTGTCTGAGTATGGGAGGTCCAGATGCACAGGGGTTGGTCAAATAGAGGAGCAGCTCCCTGTACAGTGACCTCTCCCCCTACAGCTGAGGAGCGATGGGGGCAGGAAGCAGGGGAGGATGCTGAGCTTCCTGCAGCTGGGGGAGGTTTCTGGCAGTAGGTCTGACCAGCCCCAGCCACTCCTTGCAGGGGAAGAGGAAGTCCTGTCTTCTCCTGCCACCAGCCCAACTGGGACTAGCAGCTGATTCCAGCTCAGGGTAGGAGCCACTGGCTGGGGTGTCCCCAGATCTGTGGTGATTTACCTCTCTGTCAGCTGCTCTGGGTGCCTGAAACGATGTACCTGCGGAGCTAGGGAGTGGTGTGTGACTGCTCTTGTAGCTTCCCTGTCAGAAAGTCATTCTTCTGCAGGCAAGCAAAGAAATCCATGGGGGGCATGAATTCTGCGGGCACGATGTGGCACAGAATTCCCCCAGGAATAATATTTACACACAACATTGGATATACCCAGTTGATTCAATTGCTTACTCTTTGGGGTTCAGACCCCTGTTCTCCCCTGGGGGTGCTTGGACCTTGATTGTCAGTCAGCACCTCAGCACCAGAGTTTTGAGAGTATTTAGGCACATGGAGGTGTCTAGTGGGATTTTCAAAAGTGCTTAAGCATCTAACACCCATTGGAAGTAGATGCCAAGGCACCTTTGAAAATATCCCACTAGATGTTATCTGCAGCTTTGTCTCCATTAGAAAGTTTTACCACTGTAGCTAAATCTGTTTGGAGTGTGTGTGTGTTGCTGGGAGGAAATAACTCCCCTAACTGATATAGCTATGCTGGCAAAGGTCCTAGTGTAGAGACAGCTACATAAGCAAACAAGCTAATCTGGTAGTGCAGTTTATTTGGTTTGGGTAACTGGTTTAAGCTTATATCGGCAAAAGGACTCTTGTTGCCATTATAGGTTGCTTCTCCACTAGGTTGGAAGGGTTGGGGGTTTTTGCCTTACAGCTCTATTGGATATCTGTACCAGCAAACTCTTTTAAGTGTAGACAAGACCTGCATCTTTACATGTCTAAATACCCTTATGAATCTGGCCCTAAGTCTATTCTTTGGAGAAAACAGGTGCTGTAGCAATATTCCGTATTCTCATCTTGATGTCCAAGGAGATGCATATTGAGATCTGCTAATTGAAATCCTTTAATGGGGACAATATCAAGGTGAAGGCTTCAGTTTAAGTTGATTTTCAGTGTGAAGTAGTTTAACTTCTGGGTTTGTTTTAACTCTGTTTGTTTTAATTAATTGCTGTTATGCAGTGGCTAGGCAGGTGGCCAACAGGGACTACTGATCTCATTAATCCCCCTTCTCTTTTACACCATAAAATCAACAGCTAACCAACCCACACAATGTCTATAGGCTGCACACAGCTACTTTGGGTAATCACACATTCCCCTCACCGTCCCTTGCGTCCTCCTCCCTTCCCATCATCTGTGTATTACACCCACCCGTTGCATTTTTGTCCTCATGGACCCAGCAACTACATGGAGCTCACTGCAGGATCTGAGCCCTAGATGGATGTAAGCTCTTCAGATCAGAGGCTATCTCTGATAGGGGACATTTCACCAAGCTGTCATCTTGCTATGAGTTCATGTCAGTTATTCCATTTGGTATAACAAGTTCCAGATGGACAGTTAAAATTGCTTTCACTCCGAACGTGTGTGTGGTTTTGTTTGTTTGTTAAATACAAGCTAGTTTTACTCTTGCATCATATGAAAGGGCTGACCATTTATCACACTCAGTAGTGACACCTTCCAAACAAACATGTTACTTAGCTGTGGGTATCATCATAGTCTCCATCACAAATACGATAAACCAGTAGTCTGATTCACTGCTACATTACTCTACTTTTCCACTGAGATAACTCAGCTGAAATCAGTGCAGTTACACCGCTGTAAACCTGGAGTGACCCACAGGTGAATTGAGCTTGGTATTTCCTTTCCTGGAAATGAACTGAGAGCTGGACTATACTCAGATGTATATGTCATAGTCCCATTGATTCTAGTTATGAGGGAAGGGATAACCCAGTGGTTTGAGCATGAGCTTGCTAAACCCAGAGGTGTAAATTCAATCCTTGAGGAGGCCATTTAGGGACCTGGGGCAAAATTCTGTCTGGAGATTGGTCCTGCCCTGAGCATGGGGTTGGACTAGATGACCTCCTGAGGTCCCTTCCAACCCTGATATTCTGTGATGACTCAGAACCAGTTTCTCCTCCCTTGGTTTTCACACCTCAACTGCTAGAACAGGGCCTCATCCTCCCTGATTGAACTAACCTCATTATCTCTAGCTTGCTTGCATATATATACTTGTCCCTGAAAATTTCCACTACATGCATCTGACGAAGTGGGTATTCACCCACGAAAGCTCATGCTCCAAAACATCTGTTAGTCTATAAGGTGCCACAGAATTCTTTGCTGCTTTTACAGATCCAGAGTAACACGGCTACCCCTCTGATACTTGACATCATGTGAGTAAGTGTTCACCAGTGTGAGTAGTGACCCTGGAGAAACTTATTCTTAATGCTTGGCTGTATGGGAAAGTTGTGCCGGCATAACCTTCCTGTTTTCCAGCGGAAGTTGGCTGTTCACAAATCATCTTACATCAGTTTAGGTCATCACTTAAATCACCATAATGAAGCTGGTTTGGAATAGATGCTGTGGGTGTTTTTTTGTTTTGGTTTGTTTGTTTTTTTCCAGCATTGCTGAAGAACAGACTAATTCTTTACTGTGGGATGGATCATGATATTTTATCTCCTTGTTTGGAATAATAGGTAAGAGATCAGCATAATTAGCTTGAAAAAAGGAAAAAACTAAATGTGTCATGCTTTGTTTAGATGTAAGTACAGGTTGGATTCCAAGGATCCAGCTGCAATTCTGAAAGTGGATAAAAGAGAAATATGCAGGGAGGGTGGGAGAGAAATAAAAATAAAAAATACAGGGGAAGGAGTAAAGTTAAAAGCACAAAGAGTTTCAGCTGAGAGCTTTGTTGGCAGGCCCAGCCCAGGGAAGGAACTGAAGAGCTAGGGTAAACTTTAATCATTGTACCCCTAAGTTATGTCTACACTGCAATTAAACACCCGTCAGCTGACTTGGGCTCAGGCTGCAGGGCTGTACATTTGCAGTGTATATGTTTGGGTTAAGCAGAAGCCGAGGCTCTGGGACCCTCCCCTTTCACGGGGTCCCAGAGCCCTGACTCCCGCCTGAGGCCAAATGTGAACACTGCAATTAAACAGCCCTTTGTGCCTGAGTCAGTTGTCATGGGTCTGCTGTGGGTGTCTAATTGCAGCATGGACATACCCCAGTAGTAGGTCATGCAGCTTAGTTTAAGAAGCTTTGGTGGAGCAGCAGTGAGACGTATGCATCCTTGCTACCAGTGTTGTACCATTTCAGTTGGTTCTTTTTTCTAGTTATATCAATTTGTGGCAGAACAATGGGTCCTTGGGGCCCATCGCTGCAGGCTGTGCTAGTCACTGCTTTGGGAATGGGAAGGAGATTGGTCAAGGCTGGTTGGGTTTTTTCTCCTTCCTTGCAGCTCAGTCTAGGGGTTGGATTCTGGGCAACTGGAGGTCTGGAATTCTCTCCATTCTGGGGGTCACAGTTTGGACCTATGTGAGAATCATTTAGTTGTCACAACTTTTGGCAGGTGCCCGGTGCATGAACTCGTTGCTTTATGCGCCAAATCCAACAAGGTAACATACTTGGCATCCTGGGAGCATCTCCTTTTGAGATGGGGGCATTGCCTCTAACTCCCTTGGGGCACATGTGAACCAGGGGCTGAGGCATTACCCTGGGGAGGAGGGAACTGCCTTGCTAATGCACTTGATGGAGTTGCTGGCTGGGGGCAAGGTTCCCTCTTGCCTCAACCCCCAAAAGGGGAATGATGCTAGTGGGCAAGTGGAGGCATCCAAAAACCCTCCTTGTGTGTGATGATTGGCTCCCCCTTCTGTGGGATCCCCCACGTTGACTAATAAAGTTGTGGCCTGGTTAAAATACATATAATGTGTCCTTGTCTTCCTCTGTGTGGTGAGCACACCAACAGAGATCTTGGTCTCAAATTCTCTGGTGCACTAGATATTCCAAATGCATGGAAAGGATGGTGCCTCAGTTGAATAGCCTTGGTCCATCCAATTCAGAAGTGGTAGCTGTAGGCTCTGAGGTGAATTCTATCTCGTTCTGTGTGCACCAGATTGGTCGAATGGAAGCGGCAGTCATGTGGTCTGGAGGGAAAAGGTATCGAGTGGGGTAGAATACCAGGATCCTGACAGCTATGACAAAGTTGTAAAAGTGTCCTGGGATGGGGAAAAAGGGCAGAGCTTTGGTCTTTTTCATGTTCTGGCCAGTCCTACTGGTTCAACTGAAGGTGTGGTTTTAAACCCATTTAGTTTCACCAGCACAAACCTGTGTGTGGACACTCTTATTTTGGCTTAAGGGAGACTTATTTTGGTTTATCTGAAATTGACTAGAAACAAATTTTATCTAAATTGGTATGAGCCACTCTTACATATACATAAGAGTATACACACAGGGATTTGCACTGTCTTAACAAACCCAGTTTAATTAAATCAGTGCAGATAAGGCCTAAGATTTCTCCATATTGCCTTTACTTAACAGACATTTTCCAGGAAGGGCCCCTGGCAAGTGTTTGGGGGTGGGTGCCCCCAAGCACGCAATAAGCTAGCAAGCTCTGCCCATATTTATCTAAGGTTATTTCTACACTTAAACCACTGCAGTAGTAAGACCAGCCTTAAGCATTTATAAAGTGCCAGTGACCTTGGTATCCCGCTAATGTAGAGATTTAAATCTGCCCACAAATTCAGTTCATTGCCTTGGCATCTCAGCTGCCAGACCAGTAAACAGTTTCTATGAAGAATGTGATTTTCTAGTTTAGGAAAGAACCATTCAGATTAGAACTCAGCGTTTTAGTGAGAAATGTCTAAAACGTTTACATAGCCTATTTACATATGAATGCAAACATTACAGACTTTATATTAACAGCCCTTGTTGTTGCTCATTACTATGCATAGAAAAAGACATCACAATTTCCAGCAGTGTCTACAAAATTATAAATATGTGATAGAGTAATTACTGATTTGGAAATCCAAATTATATTAACATGATTGTAGCATCTGTGTCTCCAAAAAATCTCTCCATTTGTCAATTCCAATCTTTTATTGCTCAGGCAGTAAACATGGTTCTGATGTCTGTTTACATAGTTCTTTATTAATCCCCTGTTTTTAAAGACTTGATGCCCAAGTATTGGAAATCAGCCTTTCATCCCCACAACAACAACGAGTGGAAAGAAATAACAATAGTCCTTGTGGGATTATTTTTATGGGCACTTTTCTATGTGTGGGTTAGTCCATTGCATGCAGTAGCTGGATGCAATTCAAGTCTTCCTGACTTGTGTATACAAGGTAAAAATTGAGGGCCGTATTCTGATGGCCTTACATTGAGTAGTATCTTACTTCCAACAAAGTCCAGATGGAGTCATTGGGGATATTTATAGAGTAAGGAGCTAGTCCATATGAGTAAGAGTATCAAAATCCAGCCTTCAAGAAGTAAATAATGATGATACCTAGATTTTATGCAGCGCGTTTCATCCGTAGATATCAAAGCGCTTTACAAAGGAGGTCAGTAGGGTTGCCAACTTTCTGATTTCAGAAAACCGAGCACCTTTGCCCTGCCCCTGCCCTGCTCCTTCCCCAAGGTCCCGCCCCTGCACTGTCCCTTCTTGTAGGCCCCGCTCCCACTTACTCCACCCCCCTTTCTCCATCGCTCCCTCTCCCGCACCCTCGCTCGCTCATGTTCACCGAGCTGGGGCAGAGGGTTGGGGTGAAGGAGGAGGTGAGGGCTCTGGCTAAGGCTGCGTGCTCCAGGATGGGGCCAGAAATGAGGGGTCTAGGGTGCGGGGAGGGGACTCTGGGCTAAGGTTGAGGGGGTTGGTGTGTGGGAAGGGGTGGGGTGCAGGCTCTGGGAGGGGGGCAGGGCTGGGACAGAGGGTGGGGAGTGGGAGGGACCTCAGGGCTGTGGCAGGAGATTGGAGTGTGGGGTCTGGGCGGCACATACATCAGGCAGCTCCTGGAAGCGGCTGGCATGTCCCTGTGGCCCCTAGGCACAGGGGCAACCAGGGGGGCTCCACTCGCTGCCTGACCTCACCCACAGGCACCACCCCCACTGTTCCCGGCCAATGGGAGCTGCTGAGCTGTGTGGAGCCAGGGCAGGTAGGGAGCCTGCCTTAACCCACTGCGCTGGCCCTTCAGCAGTGCTGATCAGAGCTTCCAGGGTCCCTTTTTGACCGGGCATTCCGGTTGAAAACTGGATTCCTGATAACTGTAGAGGTCAGTATTATTATCCTCATTTTACAGCTTGTGAAACTGAGGCCTAGGGAGATAAGTGACTTGCCCAAGGTCCATGGCTGAGCTGGGGATAGAACCCAGGTCTCCTGAGTTCCAGTCCAGTGTTCTATCCACTAGGCAGCATTGTCTAAAGGAATTTATTTACTGCCTACTGTAATTCCTCCATTAGCACCCAACTTATGACAGCAGCGAGTTCCAAACTGTCATGCTGGGGGTGATTGGGCTCCTGCGAAGTCTGTGGGAGGACTCCTATTGACTTCAATGGGACAGGATTTCACTCCTTTTTTTGAAAAGAACACTGTTTGTGCTCCAGACTACTTGAAAGTCCTTATTTCTTTTTCTCCCTTGCCCCTCCTTCTGCTAAGAGCTACCACTTTAGCCACAGTCTTGCCTCTGTGGGTGCTAGAGCCTTTGCCCCTTTGGCATCGCCTGCTGAGAACGTTACCACTGCTTGCACCTCCGTCAGTATTCAGATCTCCCCTGAAAACCTGCCCCCACATTGCTAGCCTCTTCATTTCTTTTTACCTATTACACTAGCTGCATTGTGTACCTCCTTAACTATATTGTCTGTTAGCTGAATGGGTCATGAAGCTTGTATACAAAGCTGTAATTCTCTGATTTCTGTAACCTGTTTTGAGATGCATGGGCATGAAGGACACTATATACAGAATTTATAACAATCATATTACTAAGCAAACAGCTTTCATTCCAGCCTTTCTCCAAAGGTCATGTATGCTGTTGGACTGATCATAACCGGCTAAGCATGGATGTCCAAGGTGGGGACAATTAACATACACAATGAGCCTCCTACAGACCATCATTCTGTCCCTGGGAATGGCCAGCCATGGCTCATATGGGACTCACAAGCACTGTGCTCGGCTAGAGATGGCATTGGCAATGACCTCCTCAAAGGCCTGCAGTGAGAACAGAGCCACATGTCCACCTCCAAGTGGACAATCAAGCAGAGCTGTGCAAGACCATGTTGCTACTGCAACGTGCACCCTCAGAGCTTCAGATGGAGTTGTGGCTGAGTCCGCCAGAATGCCTCCATTGGCTCCCGTTCCGGCCCAGCCCTCATTCCATCCTTCTTCACAATGCAGCCAGAGGTCAGAGCCCTATATTAGCATTGTAACGTTTCTGGAAGCCAAAATGATGTCATGAGAATAAAGCATTTAGCACACCTGCAGAGACATTTGAATAACATTCAGAATAGTTTTTACTGCATGAGTGATGAAAGATCAGAATTGACAAATGGTGTGTGTGCCACAGATAAAGAGCATTATTTATTTACTCAACAAAGTTGGAATATGGCTCTCACTGTTTTTTGAGAGAGATGGCACAATATTTGTGAAGGCTGGGGACCCCACGGCCGGTTTTACCCATAACTCTCTAGACCCAATTTTTCTGCAACTGCCTGGTGGGTCAGCAGCCTTTAGTTAGGAACTGGTTCAAGTGAACTTACAGATATGAACTTCCATTTGTATTGCAGGGATTATTTGAATTGGTCAATATTTTACCCTTTCTCTGTGAATCTGTTTACACTACGCTGTTTCTGAGCAGCATTCGTGTGTGCATACTGGTCAAGTCAGTATAATGAAAGGCACTGATTTTATAAATATAGAGTATTTGGGAACATGAACAATGCTTTAAGGAGCATTTACTGCATAAAAATCCTTTTCATCTTCCCAGCAATTGAGCAATGTTGAACTTCCAGGGAACTGCTGAAAAATGGATGGGAGTTAATTGGGTACTATAAGTGGCTGAATGTCCCCTTTGACTTATGGGACAAGCACTATTTGCACTAATGGAGGAAATACAATGCCTTCATTTACTGCCCTTGGACTTAGAGTTACTCAGTCTTGTCCACCAAGTCTGAATGGTATGTTATCTTTAGTGCATTATGTTCAATATGTTTTTTGTGTGGGGGGCATGGTTTACCATCTTATTTTTTCCTATCCATATTTGTGTTTTTTAAATATTAAATGCAATATTTGAAGTCATGTAAACCTTAATGTGATGATGCAGAGTTGGGTGAATAATGCAAAAGAAAATTCTACTAATAATTTGAAATCTTGCATGTTTTTTTCCTAGGAGAGTGCTGGCTTTTTGTGTTTGCTTTCTGTGATCTCATAGGGAATTAAGTTTTAAGAATAAAAATCTTTGAACGAAGTGAATTACAAAGTTGCTTGTATGAGTAGTCATGGAAAACAACATTTAAACACACCTGCACAAGTATTTCCACCAGAATTCCTTACAAGTGTGTGTAGTCCTGGAATAACACCACCACAATGCAATGTGTTTGTGTGGTTAACGCACTGGACTAGTTTGCAGGAGATTTGGGGCCTGGCTCTCACAGGTCCATTGCAGATATTCACCATGGCCTTATGCATGTGAATTGTCTTGGTGAAGTTATTGTTATTCCTTTTTGATCTGAGTGGCCAATCACAGTTTGGGGCAGTGGGGATTTTCCATTGGGAAGCAGAAACGAATGATGGAGTCTGGTATTTCCTTTGATGCACTCTAATTTATTTACTCATTTATTTATTAACTCCTCCCATCACAAGGTTTAACCCAGCTCATAACACCGGTCATCAATGTATTCATGTACGTGAGCTGTTTAGCTGCTACTGGAATGAACAGTATATAGAAAAATCTATAAACAAACAAGAATTAAGTAATCAGATCAGCCACAATTAGTTTAGACCACTCCAGATATCTTTAATCAATCATAAAAATTGAAAAGATATCAAATTAATCAAATTACAAAAATCTACCCCACTTTGAAACCAGTTTGAGTCTCACTGTTGCAAATCACATTTAACAGGGTACAACACGTGTGTGTTAGGGGTTTACACAGATCTGTTTCCATCAGCTTAACTACACCAGTGCAAAAAAAACCAAAACCAAAACCAAAAACCCAATATAGACAAGCCCTTGGTAATAAACAGGAGTGAGAAGTCCAGTGGGGGCTTCTCTAAATCTTCCTGGACTTCATTTCTTGTTCCCTTTGCTGAGGCTCCACCTGCTTAGTTTTAATGGTTTCTGCAGTATACCTCTGACTGGGCTGGCAGGAGAGTGGTATCCCTCAATCTGACGCAAGTGCACCTCTATAATTAGACATCAGGGAATGCTACAGAAGGAAATAGTCAGCCCTGTCCTTGCCCCAGGGTACTTTCTGTCACCTCTGCACCACAGCCTTCACCTGCCTGAGAGAGCAAGGGATTGATAAATATAAATGTAAACATGCACACACAGAACTGGATACGGTAAAAAGTCCAGTGACAACTAGCAAAGGCAGTGGTGTCCGCCGAGGGCTGTGATGTCATTTGAGACTCAGTATTTCACTGGAGCAAAAAAACCACAGCCCTGAAGTCCACACTGCCCACAAGTCCATATTTCCTGGCATTCTCAAGTGTGAACCTGTGGGCTGTTAAAGTGCTGCAGAGAACTGGCTCCTCACACACTGTTTCTGACTGCCATTTTGGACTTGCTTCTCATTGGGTAGAAATCCCCATAGTCATCACTGAAACTTTTACAGCTTGATTTTATGTATGTTTAGTAAACGAAACCTTACTGTCCAGGGAATCTAAGCCGTTGGCTCTGAGCGTATGTTTGCAGCTGCTTTGAACACTTTACATTTGTGAAAGGCTAAGGACTACATTGCTTCCCTAAACTAGCTCCTTCACCCCACTGAAGTGAAACGGAGGCGATAGAGGAGAGAGTTATGGCATTGAGGGCAGCAGAATACAAGGGTGTGGACAAGGTTTTTAGCCAGTGGGATGGTAAAGAAGCAATATATTTTCGAACTGTTGTACAGCATGTAGAGGCAGCCTGGATGCATACATTGGAAATGGGTGGAAATGACCCTGAGGAAGGAAAGATGGCGGCACTGTGTATGCCAATACAGAGAGGAGAGGGAGGAGAAGCTTTAGGGAGGAGAGGCTTTAGAAAGAAGAGGATTTAGGGATTCTTAGTGATCTCACAAACTATTATTTATTATTAATCATGTTTATTCTGGTAGTGCCTAAGAACCAACAAAGAATAGGTCTCCACAGCGCTAGGTGCTGTACAGACATTGAGTAGTAGACGGACCCTGCCAAAAATACATACACCTAGACAAGACAGACACGGGGTCAACTACTCTCCTGTGATGGTCATGAGGACCCTTCAATATACACTCAGTTATACTTCAGTTACCCAAGTAATATCTTTCTTACCAGCCTGGTCCAGCTCCTATTCAAGACAGTGGGAGTCATTGCACTGACTTGACGGGCAGTTAGTATCAAGCTATCCATCCGCAGATGATACATTAGCAGCATAACATTTACGCAGGGCCAGATTGTAAACCACTTACTTACACTGATGGGCGCTTGCTTCCCTGAGTAGTCCTGGGTGAATAGTGAGTTCTTACCCATATGATTAAGGTGTTTACAAGGTAGCACATACCATGGCGTCCATCCTCATAATGTTGCTGGGAAAATGAGCAAGTAGGTTTTTCTCAGTCTAATGCAATTTGAAGGAATCTGTGGCATGAGAGAGAAAGCATTTTTGGGGGTGAAATCCCACTGCAAGATTTTTTTTAAACCCCTCAAATTCTGCATCGGCATAGCAGTTGTAAACCAGGGGTTTTCATTTAATTTTATTATTTGCTTTTGTTAAGTAACAGAAGCTTAATTAAGTTCATTCTGAGTATAATAAAGCAGTAGAGCCAAATGTGGGTCAGTCCCAAGTAATCATTTAATTGTGTTGGCAGCTGTTTAACTGATGCTCAAGTGTTAAATAAAAATACTGGGTTCTAAAAAAAATCGAAGTGGTCTTTTTCGTAGATTCCAGGGCCGGAAGGGACCATTATGATCATTGAGTCTGACCCTGTCCATAACACAAGCCAGAGAACTTCCCCAAAACAATCTCTAGATCAGACCTTTTTAGGGAAAAAAAAAACATTCTAATCTTGATTTTAAAATGGTCACTGATGGAGAATCCACCCATGACCCTTGGTAACTTGTTCTAAAGGTTAATTACTCTCACCCTTAAAAATGTACTCCTTATTTCCAGTCTATCTCCAACTTCCAGCTTGTATTATACCTTTTTCTTCTAGATTAAAGAGCACATTGTTAAATATTTGATTCTCATGTAGGTGCTTATAGACTGTGCTCAAGTCACCCCTGAAAGTTCTCTTTAAGCTAAATAGATTGAGCTCCTTTAGTCTGTCACACTAAGGCTGGTTTTCTAATTTTTTAATCAGTCTCATGGCTCTTCTCTGAACCCTCTCCAATTTATCAACATCCTTCCTGAATTGTGGGCACCAGAACTGGACACAATATTCCAGGAGCATTGCCACTTTTGAACCTAGTTATTCAACAGTGAGGTTCTGAGATTGCTGGATGTCCAGTGGTCTTTAATTATTCGTGGAATCACTTGTTTTGTTTGACTGGCTAGTATTAAAATTTTTCAGTAATAAGTTTCTGCTTTTGTTTCTGAATAACGCCTAAGACAGAGGAATGTGTTGTACTTTCTCTCTCACTACCCACAATTTCTGAAAACAGGACTGTAGGGGACTACGGAAGACTGTGTCACGGCCTAGCTAGGGTGTCTCCGCTTTCTCAGCGGCCTTGTGAAGAGCCCCTGCCTGCTAAGTGGCCGGTCATTGTAGGACACAGCATGCCAGTTATAACTTGCTTTTAACTGGTTGAAACCAGTTTGTATGGCCTTAGGCCAAAGGGCGGACATAGCCTGTGGGAAGTCCCTTTTTGCATATGTATGAGTTGCTTTTGTATTGTGTATATATAGCTGTATGCTCCCGGTCCGCTTTTGGACTCCGACCCAGGCCGAGCTGAGCTTCGGTTCTGGGTTCCCCGCCTAAGTGACAGCAACGCCCAGGGTCCCCGTTGCGGATATGTCACTTTACCTTCATTAAAGCCAAATAACTCACTGTGTGTGTGGGCCTCGTCCTTGCAGAGCACTCAGGCACGTAACAAGGACTCTGATAAATTGTTGTGAACACTGTCTGAGCCAAATTGATCTTTCACAATACATTTCCCTCCTTCCTCCAGGACTGATGCTGAAGCTGTGATGTCAGTAAGATTCACAGGACTGCATGCTTGACAAAAAGGATGGCATTAGCTGCTGTTATAACACAAGAATTCTCCAGATATCTTGTTATCACTCTCTTTCATTAAATGTGAAAGTTAGAGACAGAAACTTTAATGATTTTGGTAAAATACTATATATTGCTCCAGGACTGCTTCTGAAATTCCAGACCTCAGTCTACCTATCAAGCACCCACCATTCTTCTCAAAAAACCATTTCCTTCTTTCTCTGAAGTGTGGAATTCCCCCCCAAAGTTATAGAGTCTGTAAGGCAGGACAGATGAGTTTCAGTCATGCACCAGTGACAGGCTTCAGATACAGTGTCCTGCATTATGGCCAGAGATAGGAATTTGGTCCCACTTGGTCTTTCGTCTAGCAGTGGTGGATGAGTGTGAGAAAATGGCCTCCAAAGTGCTTGACAATAACGTGTAGAGAGGTCATTTTTCAAAGTTTCCAAAATGAATATTATAACTACTCTCGCTCCATATTGGACCCACTGCTCCAGGGCACCTAAACATTTCAAATGCATTTAACCAAAACAAAAAAACCCCACACATATGTGAAAGACGATGATTTGTGGAGTTATGTGATTAATTTATCATGTGCCTTTGCCCTCTAATTCAACTCCGTAGGACTCATGTTAGTAAGCCTGAGAGGCTTCCACCAGTCACCATTTTAGAAAGTCAACCTGCCACAGAAATGTTCTGTCCCCTCCAATTTAGAATTCCCAGTTCCTACCCATCTGTCTAAGGCTTGGGATGAGTGAGATACAGTATTGATCCAGTGACAGCTTTTTCTTTCCAAAAACACATCAGGGCTGGCTTACCAGAAGAGCTCAGCTTCCATTCAGGCACCTGAATGAAATGAGGAGGTTTGCGAAAAAACAGTCACTGCCCAGGAGCTCTTGTATGGGAATTCCTGTGTACTGAGCCCTCTTGTAAAGCTGCTTTATTTAGGTGGCTAAATGGGAGCTGAACCTTATTGAAAGTCCAGGCCCAGTTGCGGGAGATGAGCTTTTCTGAAAACCTGGACTTTAAGGCCTGGTCTACACCGGTGGGAGGGCAGGTGTCAATCTAAGGTATGCCTACACTACGAAATTAGGTCGAATTTATAGAAGTCATTTTTTTAGAAATCGTTTTTATACAGTTGATTGTGCATGTCCCCACACAAAATGCTCTAAGTGCATTAAGTCGGTGGACTGCGTCTTCAGTACCGAGGCTAGCGTCGACTTCCGGAGCGTTGCACTGTCGGTAGCTGTGAGTAGCTATCCCACAGTTTCTGCAGTCTCTGCTGCCCATTGGGATTCTGGGTTGAGATCCCAATGCCTGATGGGGCAAAAACAGTGTTGTGGGTGGCTCTGGGTACATGTCGTCAGGCCCCCCTCTCCCTTCCTCGCTTCCTCCGTGAAAGCAACAACAGAAAATTGTTTTGCGCCTTTTTTCCTGGGTTACCTGAGCAGACGCCATTCCACGGCAAGTATGGAGCCCGCTCAGCTCACCGTCACCGTACATCTCCTGGGTGCTGGCAGACGTGGGACTGCATTGCTACACAGCAGCAGCTCATTGCCTTTTGGCAGCAGACAGTGCATTGCAATTCGTAGGCATCGTTGTCATATTCCTGGGTGTTCTTTTCACTGACCTCGGTGAGATCAGTCAGGGGTGCCTGGGCAGACATGGAAGTGAGTCAGCCAGGTCATTCCCATCTTCTGCCAAGCACCCAGGAGATGACGATGGCTAGCAGTCCTACTGCACCATCTTCTGGTGAGCATCCAGGAGATGATGATGGCTAGCAATCATAATGCAGCATCTTCTACTGAGCACCCAGGAGATGACGAAGGCTTGCAGTTGTACTGCACCCTCTGCCGCCAGCCTAAGATGTAAAAGATGGATGAATCAAAACAAGAAATTGTCCCGATTTGTTTTGTGAAATCAATGGCCTGCTAAACACAGAGTTTTGAGTTCAATCCTTGAGGGGGTCATTCTGTGTGACAGTTGTTTGTGTTTCTCCTTGATGCAAAGCCACCCCCTTTTTTATTCTAATTCCCTGTAAGCCATGTCGTCAGTCGCCCCTCCCTCTGTCAGAGCAATGGCAGAGAATTGTTTTGCGCAAAACCACACAAGGAGGCGATGGCAGCGTGGTGATGAGAGGGACATGGTCATAGACTTCTCACAAAGTATGGGCCGGGAAATGTGCCCCGGCAATGTGCACATCATACTGATGAACTCTGCAAACACGTTGGCCAAACAGAAAATGAAATTCAAAAGTTCGCAGGCCTTTTTCTGTCTACTGGCCAGAGCATCTGAGTTGAGTGTGCTGTCCAGAGTGGTCACAATGGAGCACTCAGGGATAGCTCCCGGAGGCCAATACCGTCAAATTGCGTCACACTATCCCAAATTCGACCCAGCAAGGCCAATTTCAGTGCTAATCCCCTCATCAGAGGTGGAGTAAATAAATCGATTTAAAGAGCCCTTTAAGTAAAAAAAAAGTGTTCATTGTGTGGACGGGTCCAGGGTTAATTCGAGGTAACGCTGCTAAATTCGACCTAAAGTCGTAGTGTAGACCAGGCCTAAGATACGCAACTTCAGCTACGAGAATAGCGTAGCTAAAGTTGATGTATCTTAAATTGACTTAGAATCACTTACTTTGCATCCTCGCGGCGCGGGATCGATGGCTGCTTCTCACCCGTCGACTTTGCTTCCACCTCTCGCCAAGCTGGAGTTCAGCAGTCGACAGGAGAGCGATTTATCGCATCTACACTACACACGATAAATCGATCCCCGATAGATCGATCGCTACCCACCGATCTGGCGGGTAGTGTAGACGTACCCTAACATTTCATTTTCCCAAGGACAATTTAACTTTGCACATATAGGATAGTATTTAATTATGTCTAGCGTTTAAAGTATTTTTGCAAAACTCAGCCAACTAAAGAGAAAACATCCTTGATGTTTCCCATACCCTCCAAGGTTTTATTGTTCCTAGTTGGTGTTATCTCACAAAGGTTCAGTTCAAAAGTCCCCTTATCTATCAGATTGTTCTCACCAGGGCATGTCTGTCTGTCTGTCTCTCTATTTTACCCTCTATGCAGAGAGTTGCACTGTGTGGAACAAGCCTGCCCTTACTGGAGAGGTGAACAGGTAGGGTGAGGGAATAGCCATCCAAGTATGGTCCAAAAGGCATCCTAGGGCAGGCTAGGCCCAGGCACACTAGGGGAGGGCTCTCTGGTGGGCGGTCACAGTGAGCAGGCATGTATGATGCCTGGTTTCTCTCAGTGTTCTATTGAGTGCCGCAGAGGAAAGCTGCTTTGTTGCTGCAGGGCAAAGGCTCTTGACAAAGAGGTTCCCAAGCTGTTGCATACATGCTCAGAAGATTCTGCCTGTGGGCACCAAAGTAGATGACTATCTTTTAGACAGTGATAGTTTCAAATAACTCTACTAAGGTTAAAGATAATCTGCCCTTCACTTATCGAAATCTTTTGATGTAGCAGCACTGAGATGGAAAGCCCATGTGCACATCCACATAGACACAGGTCGCTCTTTATTTAACAACTGTAGTGCCACACAGATGTCTTCCCTTTGCTCCTAAATTTCTTAGGGGGTTACCTAGCTTTGCCTTTCTGGACTATGGACTGTGTTTGTTTATACTCCATCTACTCATTGAGTTAT
Source organism: Chelonoidis abingdonii (assembly GCF_003597395.2). Lineage (NCBI taxonomy): Eukaryota > Metazoa > Chordata > Testudines > Testudinidae > Chelonoidis > Chelonoidis abingdonii. The sequence goes on along the minus strand of NC_133773.1, from coordinate 8,063,864 downwards.
TGTATCAAGTTTGAGCTAGCGTTCAGTACAAATGAGTTTAGCCTAAAGCATACTTTAACCCGGCAATCTAGAGGTGGAAGGTTAGTACATTAAACCCGCTCACACGATGCTCATTGCACACTTGGATACTATGTTTTCAACCCAGAAGTGCCCTTTAATGTTTCTCTGTCCTTTTCCAGTCTTTGCTGATTGGAAGGAGGACACACGTGACTGGTGACCAATTACAGTGTGATAAAAAAAACGGCAACAGAGCTGCCAGTAATTAATTGTGGCCAGGCTCTTTTTAAACCTTAAGTCCCCAAAGTGACAGATTAATCCACAGAAATGCAGTGGAAAGAGTGTCTATCTTCTCTCTTTTGTTAACGATATTACTGAGAGAATATCGCCTTTTATGAACGATCCTTTGAAAATCTCACGTTCACGGTTACTTTTAATTAAATTAAAGTATAATTAACTTTCACTGATGAAAGAAGGGAGGAAAAAAACCCCAGTAGCCTTCCCTTGAGAGTGACAACAAAGGAAAATTGAGTCCTTTATTTATCCCTCTTTATGGACAGAGTGGAATGCTTGCCATAACTAGCCCTTTCTGTCCACACAAGCACACTTAAGAAATGGCTGGAAACTCAGGAATGAGAAAACATGAGATAAAATGTTTGAGTTGCCATGATGGAGAATCATTGAACGAGTTGCAAAGTTTATGTGGGCTCCAGCACCTTTCTGCCCCCTCCTCCTAGTGTATTTACTTACTTTTAGATTCATGGCCAGCTCTTAGACAAATGTGAGGTGCTCCCTGCAGACAAGATCAGCTCTCATTAGGAAGTGCCTATACTGTCACTTAAGATGGATCAAGTAGAGGAGTTTTTTGGTTCTTAAATCCTCAGCTGTAGAAGCTGGGTCTTTCCAGCTGTGAGTGGCGTGTTCATTATCTCAGGATATGTGGGGTAGAACGAATGCTATTGTACTTCTCTATCAAGTGACCTATAGCTCAACATATGCTCCAGATTAGAGGTTGCTGCCCACTCAGCAGACACAGTGGGAGTGATGTTAGTGGTGGGGTTGAGGTTTGAAAGTAAAAAGAGAATCTTTGTAGGGAAAACAATGCTCTGAAAGGCTTGTTATCTCGGCTCTGGGACTGTACTGTGAATATGTGTAAAGTATATATTTTTTTATCTGGATGCTACTGAAGTTGACAGAGTGGGAATGAGAGAGCTAGTTAGCTTGATACATAGATATGTGAAAAGCTAGGGTGCACTTTTAAAAAATAGGCAAACTCTATAGTATTGTTGCAGATCACTGAGCAAAAATCTTTCATACAATGGTGTCCTGTTTCTTTGAAAAATCCAATGCCGCTTGCACTATTTAAAAATAAATGTTCCTTGTGCCAAAATCCTGCTCAGCTTATCTGGGCATGCGGAGCAAGGGGGCATAACCCTATACCAGGGGTCAGCAACCTTTCAGAAACGGTGTGCCGAGTCTTCACTTATTCACTCTAATTTATGGTTTCGTGTGCCGGTAATACATTTTAATGTTTTTTAGAAGGTCTCTCTCTATAGGTCTATATATTATATAACTAAACTAGTGTTGTATGTAAAATAAACAAGGTTTTCAAAATGTTTAAGAAGCTTCATTTAAAATTAAATTAAAATGTTGATCTTACGCTGCCGGGCCGCTCAGCCCGCTGCTTGTCTGGGGTTCTGTTCACCTAGGCTGGCAGAGGGCTGAGCGAGGCCTGCGGCCGGGACCCCGGCTGGCAAGGGTCTGTCAGCCAGAACCCAAGACCAGCAGCAGGCTTTGCGGGGCTGGGACCCAGAGGGCTGGGGGCAGAGGGCTGGAGTCAGGGCTGGGGGCTGGGTATGTGGGGGGTATATGTGTCAGGGCTGGGGGGGGTGGACTGGGTATGGGTGGGAGTGCCAGAGTCAGGGATAGGGTTGTGGGGAGGGATGAAGGAGTCAAGCAGAGGGCTCAGAGTGTATGAGGGAGGTACAGGGCTCAGGGCAGGGGCATGGGGGGTGTGCGGGGCTCAGGGCAGAGGGCGTGGGGTGTGTGGGGGGGTCAGGGCTCAGGGGAGAGGGCTGGGTGACTGCCCCCCTAAGAACTCCCAACCCCGCTGCTCCTTGTCCCCTGACTTCCCCGTCCTGGGACCCCTGCCCCCAACTACTCCCAGGACCCCACCCCCATCTAAGCCTCCCTGTTCCCTGTCCTCGGACTGGACCCTATTCCCTACCTGTCCCCTGACCCTTATCCATACCCCCATCTCCTGCCAGACCCCCAGGACTCCCATGCCTATCCAACCACTCCCCGCCCCCTGACAGGACCCCCAGAACTCCTGACCAATCCAAACCCCCCAGATTCCCTGCCTGCGCCAACCCCTCTCCACACTCCTGCCTCCTGACAGGACCCCCAGAACTCCCAACTTATACAACCCCCTCAGCTCCTTGTCCTCTGACCACCCCTCCAGAGACCCCCACCCTAACTGTCCCCCCTCCCCCCAGGACCCTCCTTGCTCCCGGTCCCCTGACTGCCCTGACCCCTATCCACCCTCAGCCCCCTCACAAACCCCAGGACTCCCATACCCCATCCAACCCCCCCTGCTCCCTGACTGCCCTCTCCAGAGAACCCCGCCCCAACCCCCCCTGGGACCCCACCTCCCCATTCAACCCACCCTGCTCCCTGTCCCCTGACTGCCCCCACCCCTTATCCAACCCTTCCCAGCGCTGGGCCCTTTACCCTGAGGCTCCAATGCAGAAAGCCAGACACACTGCCCACTGGAGAGCACAGCCCTCAGCCTTCAGAGCTTCTGAGTGCGGCAGCGGCAAAGCTCCAGTTGAGGCAGGGAGCGAGTCTGCCTCCCCAACGGAGCCAAACACACTGCCCCGCGGGAGCGCACAGCCCTAACCCCCAGAGCGCTGCCGTGGCAGCAGGGCTCCTGGAGAGGGCAGAAGGCAGGGGAGGGGCTGGCAGCTTGCTGCGCTCAGCCGGTGCTCCGGCCCGGCATGCAGACCCCGCGGCTTGCCGTGCCGGGAGAGTGAGGCCATCTGCCCACGCCGTGCACACGGCTATGCTTCTGCTCCCTGCCCCTGCAGGGGGAGCAGAGGGCAGAGGAGAGCGGGCGAGGCTGGGCAGGATTTTTAAGGGCATGCTGGAGTCTGGGCAGGCTCCAGTGTGCCATTAAAAATTGGCTCGTGTGCCGTCTTTGGCACACGTGCCATAGGTTGCCGACCTCTGCCCTATACTGTCATACAAAGCAGCCATGCTCTGGGGCTCCATGAAGATGGTTGTTCTGGTCTGCAGGAAGGTGGAACAGAGGAGACCAACTTGGATGGGGACAGCAGTTTTGGAGCTGCTTGGGGTGATGGTGGCAAGCCCATGAAAACAAATTCTCTGTTCCCCTAACTGCCTAATACTGATCCTGGTGCTGGCTGTCACCCAGCTGGGGAGCCCTGGAATCACAGCAGACCGTGGTCTGTGTAGCTCCAGTAGATCAAGTGGGGCAGGAAAAGAGAGGGAATGGAGCCGGATGCCTCTGTTGTGCTGGGAATTTGTTTGGCCACTAGGAGTGGGATCTTCTCCTTTTCCCCTTTCCAGTTATCAGGCTGTCTCTGACTTGCTGGGCCCCATCTAAGATCGTGGTCTCACATCCCATTTAGAGCCATCTCTCCATGAGATTCTCCTTGAGAATTTGACCCAGTCTCTGTCTCTTCCTGCCCAGTGGCATGTAGGGCAGTCAGGCTGGGTGGTCATGGACTCCACCACGCAGAGCTGCTGGAGAGGGAGCAGGACACATCTGTCATTGGCTTGATTGTGAGTGGATGCTGTCACAGAACCTGTGAGAGATTGGGAGTCGGGAATAAGGCAGAAGAGAATGAGTCAGTGGGAAGGAGGAGGTGTGAGGCATTTTGCTGGGGGAGGCAGGAGAGTGTGTGAGAGAGGATGAAGGTGTAGGGAGGACAGAGAGTTTGGAAAGGAATGATGGAGGGAGAGAGAGAGGAGTGTGAAAATATGAGTGGAGGCAGAAGAGAACACAACAGAGGGAAAGCAAGATGGTGGAGAAGAGAAGGAAAGAGACAACAATTATTGCACAACATAGGAAAATCATGCTGAGGGGGAAAGAGTTTGTGAAAAAGAGGAAAAGAGATAATAAGATCCATGGCAGAGGAAAAGTGGGCATAGGCGAGTGAAATGCAAAGGGAGAGGGGAAGGAAGTGCAACAGTGACATACGATATTAAGCATGTTTTACTTAGTAGAAAGGGTAGATGCAAAATGATGCAATACCTCACCAAATTTAAGTTTGTTTTTGTTTCTAAATGAATGGTATCAAATGTGCTTTGAAAGTGGATTAAGCTAAAGAGGATCAAGGCACTCTTATTCCAGAATAAGAGTGTTCACATATAGAGTTAATCAGGAACAACACCATCTGTAGACAAGACTTATTTAGTTCAGTTCCCATGGAAATACTCCTCCAGAGGTATTTTGTTACAGAGTCTGGAGTCTGGATCACTTGTGGCTTGGGCTGGTTCTCTCTCTCTCTCTCTCTTAATTATACATATATTTTAAAGTGTCTTGGAACAAACTGGGGCTGAAGATAGATGAAGGAAAAATTTGCTCAAGTAAACCCAACAAGACTTAACAGCAATCAAAATAATGCATAATCGTGATTCTTTCATTAGGACCGGAATTTTTGTTTTTGACATATTTCTACAGAGAGCCTTGAACAGGCTGCAGTTAGTTCACTTTGATCCTGTAAGAAGAGGGCTATCCAAAAGTGCTAGGCACCCTGATAGATAATTAAACCTTTCAATAACAAAACAACAAAATGCAGCAGGTAGCGAGACTCTTATGCAAACATTATACATGCCTGCTCGTTCTACCTCAGGAAAGGTCAGAAAGTCAGCTTTTCTGTGCTGAGAAGATCAATAGAAAAGGACCATTCATAATGAAGAAAATGTTAGAGAATCTCTTCTCCCTGTCACCACCCTCACCCCTCCCATTGTTTTGGGGGGCAGGGGAACATTTCTGCTTGGGGATTCTTTGTTTCCGAAAGCTAAACACAAACAGAGACTTCACATTTGCTTTTGCGCAGCACGTTGTTGAAAGGAAGTATGGTGAGCCAAAGACTTCTCTCCTCACTTGTGTGTCCCTGCACGCACCCTCCCCCATTTGCAGACCATCATTTGAACTCTATTTAGACACCTATTTTGAGAGAAATTTCTCTTTGCTTCCTATTTACTTTCTCCAGGCTATTATTTTCTCCCCCTCGGTCCTCCCTAAAGGGTTGATTTGGAAATATCACATATTGACAGGGGAGAATGCACTTCTAGCTGACTTATTGACTGTGACAGCTTCTTTGCTAAGGCAGCCATCCAGAGAGGAGATGTTGTATTTCAGAGAGGGAAAAGGATATCTTGCAGCATTGCCATGAAGGGTAATGAATTAAGTCTGTCTCTTACTGTAAAACCATTAGAAAAGTAGAATAAGCCTCGAGAAACAGGCTTGGATATTGATGTCTCAGCTATATTTGTGTGTCTGGTCATGTGAAGCCCGCCCTGCCTTTGCAGAAATATGAAGTTTTCTGGGATTTGCAATAATGAATGCAGACATGCTCTCCTGCTGGCAAGCGTACCAGACATTAAAGAGATCTCCTGTTATAAACATCAGTAAATAGAAGATACCCAAAATTACAAATGGAGCTGGTAGTGACACCTATGGTTAGAATTGCCAAACACTTTCCAGTATAAACCTCTGTTTTCAGTCACTTATAACTTTGCTGAATTTTAACTGTTTGGGCTGAACTTCTCCATGCTGGGTCTGTGTCTCAAACTGATTTTAATTTGAAAGATCCAGCAAAAATAGTTCAGCTACATGGGAAAGCAAAATTGGTAAAAAATATATTTTTGGCTATGTTAAAAAAAAAATCCAACAATTTCTTTGAGGAGGTTTAGCAGCCCCAGGATTTGGCATAGGAACTTGAAATTTGGCAGACGAATGGTAGTGGGGACATGTAATTTTTTTGTCTTCCCCCCATGAAAATTCCCCCAGATTAAGCTGAATTATAAACCTCTGAAATTGCTATATTCAATGGGGTTTGGTAGAGACTTACTGCTAAAACCTCTGAATGCTCCACAGGAACTGAATATGCTCCATTGCTGGAGACTGCTTTAATTTACAGGAGTATTAACTTGCTGCTGATAGGATTCTCTACAGTTCTGAACTGCTGAAGCATTCTGTTCTCTGGCCACCTGCTCTCTCACTTCTGGCATGCACCCATACCAAGAACTGGGAAAGGCAGGTTCCAGGTCTTTTAGAATCATAGGGTCAGAAGGGAACTCAGGAGGTATCTAGTCCAACCCCCTGCTCAAAGCAGGACCAATCCCCAGACAGATTTTTGCCCAAGATCCTTACATGGCCCCCCTCAAGGATTGAACTCACAACCCTGCATTTAGCAGGCTAATGCTCAAACCACTGAGCTATCCCTCCCCCTATGGGTCTGCATAGCTTAAAACCTTACATTCTGTGTGGATTGACAGAAAATACCATCTCAAAAATAAATAGCTCTCCTTGCACACTTTGTGAACCACACCCCTGTCAGAGTGAGCACATGAGTCCACCTCCAGGGAAAGGGGTGGGGGCATAATGTGTACCAGAATCAATGGGTTTTGTATAGTCTCTGCGTAGATTTCTGGGCATGTTTTTCAGGCCTTCCATGCTGCAGCATGTCACACCTAGCTGACGAAGGAATGCTGTACTGCCTTACCTTCCTTCCTCCCTCTTGCTGCTGTCAATTTCGGCCGAAGGGTGCATCAAGGCTGTCTGCTGTCAGGCCAGCTGTACGCTCTGGCCATCAAGCCCTTCCTCCATCACACCCGCAGGAAGTTGGCAGGGTGGATGAGCAGCTGTGGAGATGGATAGGACTGTTCTGGTGCCTCTCCCTGTGGGGGAGGGCACTGGTGCTCAATCAGCTAGTCCTGTTTGTGCTCTGGCGGCAGCTCAATATCCTGAGCCTGGCCCCAGGTTTTTCTGGTCCACCTCCAGAATTTATAATTTAGTTCTGGAGTTCCATTGGTTCTGGAGTTGATCCGCCCCTGGAGGAAAGAGGACAGGGCCTGATTTGCCTTCACACTCAGGTCAATGTCTTCTGCCTCCAGGCCCCACAGAGACTTCTTTATAGTGCATGCAGTCCGACATGGAGCACATTGTCACATGCCTTCCTCCGCCACCTCTGAAGGCGCTGATATCACCATCAGCTCCTTTATCTCCATCTGAGAGGTCTCACACGAGATCTCTCTGGGCTGCCGGTCTTTTACTAGGACCTTCTCCGGACCTGGAATCTGGTATCAGCAACCAGGTCCATAGTGGCCACCCAAGGAATAGATCTTCTCGTGGAGCACCTGCTACACAATCCCCAACGTGGTGCGCCAGAGGTTGTTCCTGGCAGGAGTTACCAGAATCGGAGTCGTCCTGGACAATGACCGGGAAGGCAGGATGGATCCTCTGCCGCGCAGTCTGGGCATGGGACTCTCCACCCTTCGAGCTCCCCAGCGCTTACTTCATAGGGTTGCCAACGTTCTAATAGCAGAAAAATGAACACCCTTGTCCCGCCCCTACCCTGCCCCTTCCCTGAGGCCCCACCCCTTCTTTGAGGGGGCCCCCACTCACTCCGTCCCCCCCTCCATTGCTCATGGTCACCCACTCTCACTCACTCACTCATTTTCAACAGGCTAGCTCAGGGGGGTTGGGAATCCGGAGGGAGTGAGGGCTCCGCTGGGGGTGCAGGCTCTAGAGTGGGGCCTGGGATGAGGAATTTGAGGTGTAGGAGGGGGTTCTGGGCTGTGGGTGGTGTTGGGGTGTGGGAGGGTGTATGGGTTCTGGGTTGGGGCTGCAGACTCAGGGATGGGGCTAGAAATGCGGGGTTTGGACTGTGGGAGGGGACTTCCGGCGGGGGCAGGGGAGTTGGGGTGTGGGGGTTTCAGGGCTCTGGCTGGAGGTCTGCGTGGGGTTGGGGATGAGGGGTTTGGAATGCAGCAGGGGGCTTGGAGTGGGGGCAGCGCATGGAGCCACTTGACAACCCCCCCCTGCCTGCCTGGGAACCACTGGACATATTGCTGCTTCCCGGAAATGAGGGCAGCCTTATCACCCGTCTCCCGGGTTTACCTTGAGCAAGTTCCTCAGGAAGGTGTTCCCCACCCACCCCTCACCCTGGGCTCTCCGGACCTTTTCATTGGGCTCCTGCCCCATAAGCCCCGCCAGCCGACCCACCTGCACACCTTGAGTCGGCTGCGTGACCTGCGGCCAGTTCGCTTCTGTGAGCCAAAGACACATCTGGACACACACATGCTCAATACTCTCCTCATGTCCCACTCGGACACTAAGTGGCAGGACCTGTTGCCACCTATTGAGGGTGAGGAACCCTGGTGGGCCAGCCTGTATTCTGCCGGGGATATTAGTTGGTGTCTCCTTCGTGGAACCGTGACCATGGGCGTGTACCTGGTGTGGTTCGCCTCTATCCCTGATGCCTATTCCTTTTGCGGCGAGAGGGAGTCCCTGGCACATACCTACCTTGAGTGCCCCAGGCTGCAGCCCCTTTTCTGGATCCTTCTGGGACCCATGTTTGTGTTTTTGGCTGCACTTCTCCCCCCACCTTCTGGTATATGCACACTCCAGCCGCGGCCCCACCAAGCTGTGAGACTTCCTCGTCAGCCTCCTCTTAGTGCTGGCCAAAGCGGCCATCTATAACACCTAGGAGAGGAGGGTGGCTGAGGGTTCTCTGCAACTGTGAGGCCTCTTTCCATTCACGTATCCAGGCAGAGTTTCTCTGGGCGGTGTCCGCTGTTTCCCTTGACGCGTTTGGGTGCTGCCCAGGGTTCTCCACTCAGTTTCCCGATCAGATTTCCTACCTTTGACCCTCACACTTGTCTTAGTTATTTTTTCTGTTGTCCCTTGTATTAATTTGAGTCCTGGGCTCAGTGGCTCCTCCCCTTAGGCTGGGGGAGGGGCCTTTAGCTCCCGGAACCCAATAGGTCTCTCTGCTGCTGCATATATTTCACAGCCACTTTTCTTCCTTCTGTGTCTTTTCTGCAGTGATTGTGGCAGTTCAGTTCAGATGGACAGGTGCTTAATAGTTTTGAGTCTTAAATGATTAATTCTGAAAAGCCACATTTTATGACTGATCTTCTATTTTATGCCATCTTTGCATTTCTGTAGTAACAAATATATTGCCTCAAACTTGGTTAACCTCCCACTAATACTGAGCCAATGCTACTAATGCCTTGTGTTCCTGCAAAGACTTAAAATAAACATTACTTTGAAGAATATCCTTTTTTTTAATGTCTACAGAGTCAATACTGTGTTTCTTCCCCATCCCCACCAAAAGACGACCTTGTCACTTAAAAAGTATAAGCATGTTCGTAAAGAAAAGTCATGCAAAATGCAGCCAAGGGAGATGGTGCTTTTTAAAGCCTGAATCAGGAGAAACAAACTGAGTTGAGCCCTGCAGCTACTTTGGAATCCGACTGAACTGAAATGCTTCCTTCAGTCCCACTGCTTACAGCACAAGCAAACACCAAATTTATATGCAATGTTTCATGTTAACAGCCTAGAAAGATTTTTTGAAGTGGAACACGGAACTGTTGTTCTACTGTACGGTTTATAGTTAGTGCATTTGTTATGTTAGATCAGCACAACTCTTTTGGGGTAAATATTTGTCCACATTTTGAAGAACATTACTGGATACACTGAGAGATTGGGGTGGGGGGAGTAGCTGGAGTGAAGTGGTACCAAAGAATGGGATTTCTTATAACTCAGGAAAGGACTCTTTTTTTTTTTTTTTTTTTTTTAAGTATGCATTAATTATGGGTGATTCCTGTTTTGGATGCTCAACCGAAGGCTTGATTTTCAGAAAAGCTTTGAGTGCACTGCTCCCTTGAAAATCAGGGCCCAGCTGTATCAAATTGGGTTGCCACTTAGCAAATGCAGGCTGCTTAGATTTTACTTTGTACTTTCTCAGCTCTGAGGTGAAAACCAGAGAGCAAATTGGTTCTGTGATGACTGACTTCTAGGGTCTGATGGAGAGCACTTTCGTACTAGAATCTGGATACTAGGATCTGACTGCCCCAGTCTCACCTCTTCTGTAGGCATTCATCCCTGGGCAAAGTGGGTACAACACTCTAGAATTCTAATTTGGAATCATTTTACCCTCTCTGCACAGTTATAAATGACTGCACAAGGCCAAGGCAGTGGAGAATCAGGCATTAGATTTCTTGCAAAATGGAAAAGTAATGGTGTCTGAAACTCCCCTGCCCTTCAAATTTGTGTACATATAGAGTTATTCCTGATTAACTATCTCTGAGTAACTGCACGTTGGGACTCTTTTATTCCAGAATAAGTGTGTCCCCATTTGGAGTTACTCAGGGATAGTTAATCAGGAATAACTCCATGTGTAGAGAAGTCCTAAATCACGGCACTGATGAAGTGTGTGGTGTTCCCAGTGAAGGGGTGAGATTGGCATTCTCTCGTCTGAGTGAGACAAGCCCCCCCCCCCCCCCTTCACCTTACCCTGTCCATCCCAGGGAGTTAAAGCGGGAGAAAAATGACTGCAGATAGAAATATTTTTTTTGGGGGGGTGGGAAGATGACTTAATAAAAGATTACAGCGCCCTGTCAGATCTCATAGCAAATGGAAATAAAGAAAGCTAAAAGCATCTTAAGTACTCCTTTGATGCGCACAAGTCTTTAAACTTGGTTTGTAAAATGCTGTGACTTAGCAGCTAACAAAATTGGTGTTGTTTATCTATACTAGTGAATCGTCTGTCCAGCTTCGCAAATCCATTCTGATCCCCTTCCCTGCTCATTCTCGGCTTTCATGGTGTTAGAACAATTGAAGAAGGGGGAAAAAAATGTAAGATCCCCCTCTGTGCAAATATTTCTTTGGAGGAGGCAGACGAGATTATTTAGTCTGGGAGAGCTGCCATGTTCGGAAATGTATTCTTTTGACTTGTTTTCTATAACAGCTTAGCTCAGACGTGTTGTGGACTTGGATATGAACAGCTTGAGAGCAGGGTCAAAGAGTGGCTAGTTTGCGATATGCACTCATATTGTTGGCTAGTTCTTATTGGAAAGGGTCCTTTTCTACTTGTCCTCCAGATGAGAGATTGTCAAAACCACAGAGCTATCTGCTGTGATGCTAGGGCATTCTGGTCAGAACCAGCTGGAGCAAGGGAGAAGATCCTATGATCAGACATATAGAGCTGAAAAGCAGAGCATCCCAGACTTTTCCAGTTTAGGGTCAGGTGGTCACTTGGAGAAGATCAGGCACTCATGAACAAGCAGGAATCAGTCACTGGGGCAGAGCCAACGCAGGGTAGAAGGACAAATGCTGTGAATAGAAGAAGGAAACCACAAGAACAGAAGGAGAAGTTATGGGGATAGAAAGGGAACCAGAACATTTTCAAAGGATGTTTTCTTAAATAAGTCTGGGACCACTAGAGGTTTTTATTCCACCCCTAATGAGGTTTAGGTTATTTTGTCTCTCTCTCACCTTCTAAACAAATAATCTAGAATTCTCCAGAATGCCAACACGTGTCCATCATCTGGGAGCCCATGTGGAACGGTCCCTGGCAAAGTGTTTTACAAGTCATTAAGAATGCAGTGGAGCTAGAGAATGAAAGCAAGGGAGGGAAGTTGAGGTGGGGTGGGGGAAGAGAGAGAAGGAGAAGGGAAGGGGAATAAGTTTAGAGACAGGGAGAGAACTTTGCAGGGCAGAGAACAGGAAAGCGAGCGCTAGGAATCACGTATTGAGGAAGGATGAGCGGGTGCTTAGGGTCCTAGCCAGAGACTCAGAGACCGAAGTTCCATTCCATTCTCCGCCACTGGGTCTCTCTGTGGTCTGTACAATGGGGACAGTAGCACTTGCCTACTTCTCAGGTGTACTGAGGGGAGTCAACATTGTAAAGTGATCAGATAGTATCGTAAGGGGACCATATAAGTACCATGTAAGTGTGTGTGTGGTGGGAGGGGGATCAGAACTTGAAAGTAAGAGACATAGAGAAAGACTATAAAAGGAGGGAGAGAGTGTAGGTGAAACAGGTGAGCAGCAGGGCCTAGGTTTTCAAAGGTATTTAGACATCTAGTTCCCATTTAAATCTGGTGATCGGGACACAGCTTGCCCGGGTGCAGACTGGGGGCTCCCTCCCATCCTCACACTTTTGAATCCATCAGGATGTGAAATAGCAATTCTGGTAACTATTAAATAACCTAAATAGCGTGTGTGTGGATTGGCCGCATAGCACAAACCGACACATTGGATGTGTTCTGCAGTGGACAGTAGCTAGTAAAGTTCTACCCTCAAGGAGTATAGGAATATTGTTAGTGTGTTGACTGGGAAATGCCCAGAGGTGAACAGTTTGCTTCATGGTTTCTGGAACATTACAACTGGTATTATTCGCTCTGGCAGAGGCATCGGAACGCTGGATGTGACGCCTGTTCTTTCCATATGCAAAGGAAGCTCTCCTTCAGAGCTAAACCTTGTTATAGAAACACTCCAGCATCATATATTGCCTCTTGGCACAAGAGACGCAGTCTGGCATGTCTGCAGTGTGTGTGTATACAGAGACGATGTTGCTCATGACATAGGAACGTCCAGGCTTGTACCTTTTGGCTGGTTAGGGAGGGGGGAGTGTGAAGATCTCTCCCCCAACTGGCCACCGATCAGTTCTTTGGCTCCATGGGTAGGAGGCCACTGCAGCCCCTTGCATCTAGGGGCCCAATAAATTCTTCACTGTACAAGCAGGAGGCTGCATCCAGCTCAGCTCCTTGCATGACTGGGCCCCTTCCCCTGGGAGTGTGCAGGGCATGTGCCACGCTGTGGATAGAGCAGCAGCAGATTCTCCTCTGTTCATAGAATAGCTGGGGGGGTGGGCAGGAACACTGAGGGAGGAGAGACTGCAGAATTTGGGCGCAGAAGATGGACAGGGGTGGGAGGAGAGAATAAGACTGATTTGCAAAGAGGAGAGAGGGAATGAGGGGGGTTTCAGATTTGTTATTTTAAGGCAATGGAAAAAAATAACTTGTGCTGGACCCTTTTTCTAGTGGGGGTGGGAGAGTGGTCTTGGGGTAGATCGCTTTCCCCAGACCAGCTCTGCTGTGAATGGCTGTACTGACATAGTCCTCTAGGATCCTATCCACCACTGAGGAGAGTGGGCTCATCTACACTGGACACAGCATGGTATTAGAACATGACGCTGAACCTCAGCCTGGACAGGGAGAGTCGCATCTGACATGGTGTCTGCTGGACAAGGTGAACCCCAGACTGAGGGTGATGCCTCCTCCAAAGTGAATACGAGTGAGCCCTTGAGTTCACTGCAGCCAGCTGGCACAGTGTGGTGTGAGACAGTCCCTGTCTACACTGGGAGGGGAAGCCCCGCCCTCTGCCCCATGGTGCTAGGTACACAGTCTGGAGCAGATCAATGGTGTCCAAAAGCCTGGGTTCCAGCTGGATGAGTGCGTTGGTGTAGGCACTTCAGAACACTGCCAGAGGGCTGCCGCCTGAGGGCCCCCTCACGGGCCGTGCCATAGGAGTGCAACTGGGGCCAGGCCAGTGTGTCAGCACAGGCAGCCTGCAGAGATCCCGGGCCTGGGACAGCCCCAGAAAGCTGTCTGAGCTATACTAGGAGCCTCTCCTGCCCCAAGAGCAGCCCAGGATTGGGAGGGGGCTGAGATGGATGTGATGCCCCCTGGGGGAACCCAGGGTCATGAGACATCTCGCCACCACCTTAGTGTGAGGAAGCCTTTTCTGTGCCTGCCATAGGTCAGGTCCCTGACTGCACTGGCCACGGGAAGCTCAAGCTATCTGCAGGTAAGCAATAGGCATGCCCCGTTTCCTCTGTGCCTCCTCCTGCAGTGCCCAGCCCTGCTCCATGGGCCACCCACAGGATTCAGAGATCTGCTGTTCCCAAAGGAGTAGTTATCCCCCTCTCCCCAGCTTATCAGTTATGCCGCGGGATCATTGTTCTCCTCAACTCACAGCACTTTGATTTCTTTATGGAGAAAACAAGAATAAGTTTATTCAAGAAAGAACAGTGATTCAAATCATAGCAGGTAGGTAGAAGTATTGGTAACAATTGGTTACATGCAAAATAAAATGATAATGCACATTCTATAGGCTAGACTTCACTAACAAGACACGTGCCTGGTCTAATGAAGGTTGGCCCACCCCAAGATTTTCCTCCCAGTGGTTAACAACCAGCCTGGCTGTCACCATCCATTCATAAGAGAAGCACGATGGCAGTTTGTTTCCTAGGTGAAGGATACTGGGTGTCTCTCTGCATTTGTATCTTACCTGACTAATCCTTTAAATTTAGTCATAAACAGGACAACCCCTACTGTGTCTTTCTTCCTGTAGATGTTGTATTCACTTGTCAACTTTGCATTTTTGTTTAGCTAGTGGCTTCATATGCCTAGACTTGTATTGTAAGATGCACAATACACAGTGACCAGCCAGAGAGAGGTAAGGTCTGCTATGCCCTGCTTATCACCTTCAGGCGGCCTGTCTTAAGATACAGACTTTAAGAACATAGTTTTCATTATAGGTACATAACTCCTTAAATGTCATCCCTCCATCCATCTCACTATGATTAAGATGACCAGTGTGTATCTATATCTCATTCCAATCCCTTGAGTCATCCAGTCCCTGGTCTCTGTTTGCCTTAATGCATCTCACTGAGTCTGCTTTGTAATCAGTGCCAACAAATCACAGGATTCAGCACATAATCTTACGATTTACAAAGAAGAACTCAATCACGTAGCTGCTGCTCCTCGCTAGCTGGTTTGTTAGGGCTGGTGTAAGCCATGATTCCTCACTCCTTCCTTCTGAAGACTACAAACACATTTCCATTGCTATGCCACTTTCTTTCAGAAGGGACTTTAATCTGCCTCGTGAAACACCACTGAGCTCAGGGGGCTCCAAAGTGGTGGTGTCAGTGGAAAAAGTGAGAGTGAAAGTACTGAAAACGGAGCAGTAACTATGAGCATTTATTCTATGCCTCCCCCTTTAAAATTGTAA
This sequence comes from Chelonoidis abingdonii, assembly GCF_003597395.2. Taxonomy (NCBI): domain Eukaryota; kingdom Metazoa; phylum Chordata; order Testudines; family Testudinidae; genus Chelonoidis; species Chelonoidis abingdonii. The sequence goes on along the minus strand of NC_133773.1, from coordinate 8,048,812 downwards.
TAGCCTGATTTATGACAGGAACAACTGGGTCACTGATATCAGGATTTTCCAATTGCCTTTCTCTTTAAGTTTGTTAGAGTGAACATCTGAGTGGTTTATGTTGGCATAGTGAAAAGAAACTAAACTGCCAAATACAGGATAAGTTTTTGCTACACATATGAAATGTGCTGGAATCTGTATGGAAAAGAGATGATGCTCTTTGTATCAACAGTGCTGCATACTCTTGTAGTTTTATCATGAGTTTCTCAACAATGGGTGGCTCCCCCTCCCCCAACCCTCCAGCTCCTGGAGTCATGTGCTTCATGATAATTTCAACTTTTTATTTTTAAAGTAAGTTTCTAGCTCTGATGGTTGTACAGAAAAACTTCAAAATGTGGCCCCTCAAGGCTCCAAAAATCCTCACACAGAACACAAATAAAGAGAACGCAGAATGTATCTTTAAAACAAAAAAAACCCCAACCCACAGCTCATGATTTTTAAGCCAATATCATGACTATTTGGGGTGTGAATCCTCATTTTTGAATGCCTGGGATTGGCAAAAACTGAATCAACTAATGTTGATTCACAAATCAACTTCTTCCCTGCAAAGGAGCTGGGCTATGCAAGGAGGAAAGATTGCAGGAATTGTTGGTGCTGGGAGTGGGCAGACCCATGTTGGGTTGGTGCAAGGCTAATGGGGCATCCACCATTTCTCCCTTGGCCTGTGGAGATGACTTTACCTACCGAGGTCCTGTCCACAGCAAGGATGGGAGTTGCCTCCAATGAGATGCCCTGCCAAAGCAGAAGGAGCACCTAGGCTGTGGAGCTGTGATGGAAATGCAGCGTCTCAGTACAGGTGGCTCTGTCCTCCTGTGTATCACTTTGGAGTTTGCAGCTCCTTTTGCAGCAGGCTGAAGTATAGAGCAGTCCCTACTCCCATGGACTGATATGGGAGAAATTCTGCAAAGAAAATCTCTCTTTAGTCCTGTTCTGTGTTACTGTGGAGAGGGGAGATCCCACCCTCTACCCCAAGAGGCTTCTTCCTCTGAGGTCAAGGAGAGTTATGCGCAAGTATCTGAGAGAAACTTGTGACCCTTCAATTCTATTAGGGTCTGATTAAATAACCTGAGTAAATAGTGGTAGAAGTCTAAATACTAAGATGGGATGAGTGCTTCGTATTAAATAAGGATATTGATAGAAAGGCATTACAGAAACTCGGTGGAATGAGGATAATGAATGGGACCCAGTAATAACAGGGTACAAAATATATTGGAAGGACAGAACAGGTCGTGCTGGTGGGGAAATGGCACTGTGTGTGAAAGAAAGTGTAGAGTCAAATGAAGTAAAACTCTTAAATGAACCAAACTTTACCATAGAATCTCTATGGATAGTAATTCCATGATTTAATAATGAAAACACAGCAGTAGAGCTATATTACCGGCCACCTTACCAGGATGGTGAATGTGACTTAGAAATGGTCAGGGAGATTAGAGAGGCTATAAATTTTTTTAAAAAATTAATAATAATGGGGGATTTAAGCTATCCCCGTATTGATTGGATACGTGTCACCTCAGGACGGGATGCAGAGATAAAGTTTCTGGACACCTTAAATGACTGCTTCTTGGAGCAGCTGGTCCTGGAACCCACAAGAGGAAAGGCAGTTTTTGATTTAGTCCTAAGTGGAGCACAGGACCTGGTCAATTGCTCCACTTAGGACTATATCATACATGTTGCCTTCACTTAGGACAATTGCTTGGTAATAGTGACCGTAACATAATAAAATTTCACATCCCTGTGGAGGGAGGAGGGGACACCAAACAAATCCACCATTGTAGCATTTAATTTCAGAAAGGGGTGGTACACAAACATGAGGAAGTTAGTTAAAGAGAAATTAAAAGGCCAAACGTGAAATCCTTGCAAGCTGCATGGAAACTTTTTAAAGACACCATAATAGCGGCTCAATTTAAATGTACACTCCAAATTAAAGAAAACAAACAGTAAGAGAACCAAAAAAGTGCCACTGTGGCTAAACAACGAAGTAAAAAAGCAGTTAGAAGCAAAAAGGCATCCTTTAGAACGTGGAAGTTAAATCCCATTGAAGAAAATAGAAAGGAGCATAAACTCTGGCAAGAGAAGTGTAAAAATATAATTAGGAAGGCCAAAAAAGAATTTGAAAATCAGCTAATCAAAGACTCAAAAAGTAACTGAAAAAAAAAGTAAGCACATCAGAAGGATGAAACCTGCTAAACAACCAGGGAGGGGGTGAAAGGGGGCGCTGGATGATTGAGATGCTAAAGGAGCTCTCAAGGAAGACAAGGCCATTGCAGAGAAACTAAATGAATTGTTTGCATCAGTCACTGAGGCTGAGGATGTGAGGGAGATTCCCAAACCCGAGCCATCTTTTTAGGTGACAAATTTGAGGAACTGTCTCAGATTGAGATTTCATTTGAGGAGGTTTTGGAACAAATTGATAAATTAAACAGTAATAAGTCACCAGGACCAGATGGTATTCGCCTGCATGTTCTGAAGGCATGTAACTAACTGTGGCATGTAACCTATCATTTAAATCAGCTTATGTACCAAATGACTGGAGGATAGCTAATGTGCCACCAATTTTTTAATGGCCGGTAAGTACCAGGCAAACTGGTTGAAACTATAGCAAAGAACAGAATTATCAGACACAAACACAATTCGTTGGGGAAGAATCAACATGGTTTTTGTAAAGGGAAATCATGTCTCACCAAGGGTGATCCAGTGGATATAATGTAATTAGATTCTCAGAAAGTTTTTGATGAGATCCCTCACCAAAGGCTCTTAAGCAAAGTAAGCTGTCATGGGATAAGAGGGAAGATTCTCTTCTGGATCAATAATTGGTTAAAAGAGAGGAAACAAAGGATAGGAATAAATGGTCACTTTTCAGAATGGAGAGAGGTAAACAGTGGTGTCCCCTGGGGGCCTGTACTGGGACAAGTACTGTTCAACATATTCATAAATGATCTGGAAAAGGGGGTAC
>NC_133773.1:7895891-8044114 GCF_003597395.2 Chelonoidis abingdonii | reverse complement strand
CCTTTGTGGTGAGACTCAGGGCATCTGAGTCCTGGGGTCCCCCAGGGAAGGTTTTGGGGAGACCAGAGTGAGCCAGGCACTGGAATTCCTGGCTGGTGGCAGCGCTATCAGATCTAAGCTGGTAATTAGGCTTGGAGGTTTCATGCAGGCACCCAAATTTTGGACGCTAAGGTTCAGAATTGGGACTTATGCTTTATGACAGGCCCCCGTGTCCCTCCCTGGACCCGATGCCCTTTTAGCTGGGACACTGCTCCCCACAGTAATCCCTTTCTCTCAGGGTCTCCCCTCCCTGGGAAACCCCTACCCACTGTCCCCACCTCGCCTCAGTATAAGGCTATTGCCAGTCATTGTCTAGCCTCACACCCTGGGGCAGACTGCAGTGTCAGCCTACTCATCTCTGGCAAGGTTGGGTTTAGACCTGCTGCCTTTGCCTACCCCTGGGCTGCCCTCTGCAATCCCTAGTACTTCTTAGCCCAATGCTAGGCCTCAGCCTGGGGCTTTCCAGGCTGGAGCTCCCCAGCTCCTCTGCCTTTCCCCAGCCCTGCTTCACCCAGGTACCCGGTCTCTTGCTCCCTACAGCCAGGCCCTTCTCCCTCTACAAACAGAGAGAGACTGACCAGGCTCCTGGCTCACTGCCTCTTTATATAGGCCAGCTGTGGCCTGATTGGGGCATGGCCGCAGCTGAGTCTACTTCCCCCAATCAAACCCAGGTTTCTTGCCCCAGCCACAGCCCTCTTCCTGGCTGTTTTAAGCTCTTCAGGGCAGGAGCAGATGTCCACCCCACTACAGGTGGTGTCCTCTCCCCCCCTCCCCCGCCCCGAACTCAGTTGGGTTTTGAGGTCCTGTAGATCGTCCCCTTAGGCTGAGGGGGGGATCCTTTAGCAGTGGGCGGGCTTCCCGCCCACTTCCTGGAACTCAGTAGGTACAGGTGGTGTCCCAGATCACACACTGCTCTGGAAGAGAGTGAAAGATTTGCATTCGAATTCAGGACCTACACTGATAATGTGTGTTTGGAAAGTTGCTGTGTCCAGGATTGCCAACTCTTGCGATTTTATTGCAATTCCCACAATATTTGTATATGTGTGTGTGGGGGGGGGGGGGATGGTGGTGTTTTTTGTTTTTTTTTTTAAAAGCATCAGCACCTTGGTTCATTTGCTGACATGAGAAGCTGAGCTTTCACTTACAAAACAAAACAAAAGCAAATTTCTTGCTGGCATGGTTGCAGAGAAGAACTGTAAAATATGAAGCAAGTGCATCCCTCCAGGCTACAGAAATAAGAAAGTAAATAAAAAGTATTCACAATTAATTTATTTATTTACATTTCATGATTTTGAAGCCAGCCTCGTGATTTTTTTTGAGCCTGACTCATGATTTCGAAGCATACCTTTTAGATGCATTATTGTTATTCGATGTAACATGGCAGGGACTGTCCATGAAGCCATAGACACTATGGATTAGTCCAACAGTATTGCATTTTGAAAGGCACATTGAGCTCAATAAAAGCTTTTTGTTGGAAGTGAAATTTTGGATTATGTTCAAAGTCTCTGCTTGGAAGCCTGCCTGCACACACTGTCCTAACTGTCTGTATATCCTTGCCAAGCCACCTGTCTCACAGTAGCAAGGGTGAGGACATCAAAATTAGCCCTCAAGTTAATACTTTTATTCCTCCATTTATATGATAAAAGTTGTCTCTTGTCTGTGACAACCATTGACTGGCATAAATCTCAATCGGCAAACATTAGAACATTCCAGCCCTCTGGATTATCTGTTATCGCGCTAAATTGCCTGATGAGTAGGGTTTTATTAATCTTTCTGTAATTTTTTTTTAAATATTGAGCTTAAGGCACTCACTAATGAATCCGTTTTAATTTATGGGCTAAAATAAAATCCTCATTAAGGCTGACAAACTGTAGCCTCAGGTAAACACTAAACATTTCCACTCCAGACCTAAATGAGTTCTTCTCTGGATGCTGGTGCTTCTGCCAATAGAAAGGTGAGGTCAGAGGTCCAATGTCATATCAGAGGAAGAAGCATTTTATTGAAAGTAACTGCCATGCTCTATCCCCAAGGAATTCTGTATCCAGTATGGAAAGGAATGAAAATGAAGGAGTATATTGTCATTTTTCCCCCTGAACAAACACTTCAGGAATTTTCTGTTTAGAACCACTGTTTGCTAAATAAGTCTGTATCCGAAACACATTAATAAAATATTCCAATAGCTCCTTTAGGAACATTCTCAGTGCAAATGTATACGTTGAACTCTGGATGCACACACAAATTTTTCAGTAACACTAAGGGGAGTCAAGCATGTGTGTCAAATGGAGGCCATATTTCTGCACTCAATAGTGCAACCATTTATACATGCAAATAACTTCAGTTACATGATTAGCCCTGCTAACATCAAAGAGATTATTTGCCTGAGTAATGTAGCTCTTGCCTCAATGTGTCTGTAGAATCAGCTCTCCAGTGAGAACAGCTTACTTTTGGAAATATGTAATATCTGAGTCATGTGCATTGCAGCTCTATATGACAAATATAAATGTGCTGTCAGGGCCGGTGCAACCATTTAGGCGAACTAGGCGGTTGCCTAGGGCGCCAAGATTTGGGGGCGCCAAAAAGTGGCGCCCCCCAAATTTTTTTTAAATGGTTGCAGCCGCTGCTGCTGGAGGGGCTGAGCTGCCGGCAGCAGCAGCTGCCTGCCTCCGGCAGCCCAAGGTTCCCTGGTCAGGGCGCCGCCATTCCAGCGGCCCTGAGGTCAGCGCCGCCGCCGCTGCAGCCGGCAGCCCAGGCGCCCCGCCCCTGGGGGTCAGTGAAGCCGCCGCGTAGCCGGGCAGCCAGGGCGTTCCCCCCCCGGGCAGGGACCGCCACTGCAGCCAGCAGCCCAGGGTGTCCCGCCCCCGCCCCCAGGGTCGGGGAGCCGCCGCCGCGCCCCGGCAGCCCAGGGCGCCCCCCCACCCCCGGGTCAGGGAGCCGCGAGACCGCGCGCGGGGCGGCGAAATGTCCCGGCACCTAGGGCACAGAAACTCTAGCCGGTCCTGTGTGCTGTGCCATTTGGTGCAAATACAATTCTTTAGCATTAAAGCAGAACAGCGCTGTTCTTAGAACAGTTTACTTGATGACTGATGTTTCTTTCCTGTTTGTCACTGTTTCCAGTCACCTTTTTGATTATATTTCATTATTCATAGAATGCATTAAAGGGGCACTGTTGATACGAATATCATATTCTTTTCATTTAAAAGTATGTGTTTAGTTACAACTAACACTAAATCTGACATATGTTGATATGCTCTTTGCACTTTGTCTGAACATGCAACTAAAGTTACATTAGATTTTGTTCTCATTCATTTTAGCACAATGCAGTTTAGATTTCCAATATGACAGAGTGGTTTAAAAATACTCTCCTGTTTCCATGAAATAAAACAACATTAAAACATTACAAGCAAAGAAAGCCACAAAATTTTGGGTTAAACTAGTCAGCATTTTTCAATTAATGGGTGCAATAATTTATAATCAAGTCACTGACACAGTTAAGCAGTTAACTTTGTTTGTTTAGTTTAAAGGTTGATTATTGTCTTACTGACTATGGATAATCTAGTTCCAAATGGTTGGGCCCAGTTGTCAACTTTTAATCCTGCAGGTCATCCTTGAAAGGGTTTGGAATTAGGTCTTTGTCTTTTGAACAGTGTCTCCATAGTGACATATCTGGACCATTTAGTAATATTAAGGCCCTGATCCCACAATCACTAAAAGATGTGCAAAAGTGTCAGCAGGATTAGGCCAAATAATTAATTTCTCAATGCTCATATTTTTATCAATAATCTAGTGGACTTTAAGGGAGCCCCTTCGGGTAGAGTCTGATGCGTAGGTCCCTTTGTAGATCAGGACCTCAGATATTTCAGCTGGCATGCTACAGCTTTAAATTGCTGCTGATGTCCTGGTAACACTGAAGGATGCACTTCAGATACTCTTATAACTGTCATACAATAACAATAAAAAGTAAGTCAATCTTAAAAAAAGAAATCCCAAACAACTTAAAACTATTAGCTCTCAGTAGCTTAGATGGAACTAAAATTATAAATAATGGGTAAAAAACAGTTGAGTGACATAAGAGCCATGCCCCACTTTCAAAAGTGATGTACTCCACGCTCCACTGAAATCAGTGAGACTGAGGCAGGGAAATCACGTTAAAGGACAGATGCCTAAGTACTTGGACACTTATGAACATTTTATGCAACATCTTCTCCATCTGTATTTGATTGTCATTCCTCTTGCTTTCAGATGCAGTAATCGTACACAGTGTGCAGTGGTAGCGGCCCTGAGTGTCTTCAGACCTTGCCGGGAACGTACAAATACCTGGAAGTGCATATGAATGTGTCCCTTACAGTATGTATATAATATATTTTCACTTCTCATTGATAGAGATCTCATTTTGCTGCGATTAGGCCTTGAACCCATGGGGGGTGGGGGGAACAAACACCACTCAATGACAAAATTGGCAAAAGTGTAACACACCACACCAGAATTCAGTGATGAGGGTTGAAAACTCACTCGTGTGATGATGCTCCTGTTATATGAAACACTACTATATTAGGGGAGGTTTTTTATTGCTCACTGTACAGTTTTCTGATGTAATTGTAGTTCAAAGTTTTTTTTAGACTGATCTATGTTATTTAATTAGTGCCATTTATCGTACCTTTTAAGACCCATATTACATCTCCTCGCAGGGACAAGCAAATAGAAGCTATTATGAGACATAATGTTGATGGTAGGAATTATGAAACTGTAAGTTCTGAAATGATTAAGGAAGTTACATGCAGGCCCTGAAAGCCTTAATTTTTTCTAGGTTAGAAAAACTTCATCTGTGGTGTAGTGTTATATTTTAATAGAGCAAAATCAGCATTACCAAAAGTAAAGCATGCTTCAGAATTTGCTTTTCATAGCAGCAGGACGCATTAACAATTCTGCTATCAAAAAAATGTATATCGCGAAGAGTATATAAATTGTTAGCAATACTAAAGAATAAAGTCATGCAAAACTAAATCATTTCTGGGTTTCCTTACCCTGGATTTCAAAGCTTTCAAATCGTGCACCTCGGGGAACAAATAGGCAAAACTAAATCACTTTGGTCTTCCCTAATTAGTTTAATATGTGTGGGATCGAGTAGTGAGAGCCAGCCAGAAAACATTTCATTCTTCCAAAGCATGCCACTTGACCCGTGGAAGAAGATAGCTGGGATCATAAACAAATAGGCTCGTGCTTGGAGGTCAACCATGGAGAAGGAATGAGTCTTGGAAGTGACAAGCATGATCTCCTCAGGGATAGTTATGAGCTTCTTGCTCATGCTATTAGTTCCTCAAACTGTACACACCTCTCACGAAGAACTGGCTGCCTGTCTGCTGTGGGCACTGAAAGGGTTGAAAGTATGTGGCTGTCGAGAAATGGCTGGGAACTGAAAAGTGAGGGGAGCAATTAAAACAAAAGCACTCACTGCCCCTGTCCCTGAACAAAAGTGACGTACTCTGCCAAGGGACTTATCTGTCTCAGCCAATTGGGGAAACAGTCAACATTAGGACTTAGTCCATGTCTGAGTATTAAAACGCAAAAACCATGAAGCTTCTAGATGCAAACTGATGTCTTACATTGGGGCTGATTCAAAACCCATTGAAAGCAATGAAAATCGACATCAGTGTGTTTTGGATGTGACCCATAGAGCTTTATTCAACATTACTAGTTTTCAGTGACCTAACTAGCAAGGTGTTTCATTGCATTACCAAAAAAAAAAAAACAAAAAAGAGTGCTGTGGGAGTCGGGGGAGAGAGGCTTGCTATACCCTATCATTGTTATCATCGATATAAGTATTGTAATAACTCTAGATGAATTTTGCAATTTGCATGGCATGTATTATTTCCTCCTGAGATCATTCTGGTAAAGAACTAGTCATTACCAATAGCCTTTGTTGCATAGAAAACAAAGAAGAATAGTGGTGCATTGTAAGGAAAGTAATATGTGAATATTATGCCCTGAGGTGCTAATCGGTCTTATGTGCAAGATGTAAAATAACTCTTGTGGTAGGCTGCTCAGTACCAAATGTACAGTAGGGATTGAATGTTTTTAATGATCCAAACATGAAAAATGATGCCTTTAAATCAGGTTAGGGTGTTGTGTGGCTGTGGGTTTTTCAATACCTACTGGAGTAATCTTTGTACAAGGCTGGAGGCGGAGATAATCATTATGGTGAATTCTGACTTTTCCTTGTTCTGCAAAAATTGCAGCATTTGTTATTAACATTATGGGCCAGATCCTCAGCTGGTGCAAAGCTCCACTACCATACCCCAGCAAAGGACCTGGCACATTGTGCGGGAGTGTCCGTGTCCATGTGTCCCTGTCCCCCCAAAGGCAAGTGAGCACAGGGCTTTCACACCAGAATTTCTCTATTCTGTTCTTGCCAGTGCCTGGCGTTGGCAAGGTGTTGCACTTCTGTAGTGGTTTGCAAACACTATTTAGTTATGCCCCACAGCATCCCCACCCCATGAGGCAGGGAAAAGTCACCCTGTGGCTTTCATGATGGAAGTGGTTCACATAGCAAGAGAATGTCAAGAGCAACATTACAATCCAGGAGTGAAATCCTACCTCAGTGATGTCAATGACAAAACCGCTTTTGGCTTTAATGGGACCAGGATTGAACCCCACAACCTGTGCTTAATCCACTGAGCTGCACTGCCCCTAGGGAATCAATGTGTGTTTTGCAGTGTCTGTTTCCTCTGAAATAGGGATGGTAACACTTTATTTACCTACTTATCCACCACATAGCTTTCTTGCTGACTGTGAAGCTGTCACACTATTTTCTAGCAGTCTCATTTGCTGACTTGTAGCAGTGTATGGGCAAGGGGTTTATCCGCTGAGAAGACAAACAAGCCAGTCATCTGACCACCCATTCTCTTCATGTGAGAGCACTGTCTGGGTCACCTTCGGGGAGGAACTCAGCTGAGGAGATACAGTGAGACCAATTCTGCAGCCACAGCCGTCAGTAGGGCATGCTGTGCACATGCAGTTTGCAGCACTCATCGGCTGGGGCAAGTGATATATGAATGGCTGAGTGGAACCTCTCTCTTCATTCTGGTCTACACTACGGGGTGGCGAGGGATGATCAAAGTTATGCAACTTTATCTACGTGAATAACATAGCTAAAGTCAACATATTTAGATCTACTCACCACGCTGTCTTCACTGTGCTGTGTCAACGGGAGACGCTCTTCTGTCGATTCCCCTTGTGCTTCTCATTGAGCTGGAGTATCAGAGTCGATTCTAGAGCAATTGGCAGTCGATTTATCATGTCTTTATTAGACATGACAAGTGGACTCCCGCTGGATCGATCACTGCCCGTCAGTCCGTCTGGTAGTGTAGACAAGCCCTTCCTTGCATTTGTGACTTCAGATCATATTAGTGCCAACACACTGTGTGCAGTGAAGGTTTCCATCTTTTGGCCAGTCAAACGCAGATGTTATCTCTACTCATGGGTATGCTCCAGTTTCTTCCAACAAGACCTACCTAGTCACTCCTGCATTGGGTTTAGTCTGGATGGTGAGGTTTAGGATGTCTTTTGAGTGCCTTACAAGTTAAAAGTGGCTTGCACAGCACCACTGAGTAAAGCTGAATTCCTTCTTGTCTATTTGCCGAGGTAAAATGGACTATGTTTTTTTGAGCAATTTCCTGCCTCCATTGCAGATTTTCTGTGGCATAGTGGTGCTATTCTCAGGAAACCTAGTGCCCTGTTACCTTTTTGATTTAAGCTTTGCAATGTGCAATTCTCTTGAAGAAGTGCATCAGCTTTTGTAATTAAGGCATTAATGTTTCATCACACGTTCCATTAGAATGTAATCTCAGCCTGCTATGTCTAAGTTGTTGGTTTATTCCGTAAGGTTTCAAATCATGGGCTATATATGTTGCCATAGCGTTAATAGAAATATTTGCTGAACAGCAAAGGAAAGTTGAGTATATGTTCCAGTAGAGCAGCATGTGTGAATTGTCTGTAGTTTGATGAGATAGCTGACCTTGAACACTGATGCTCAGTAGAACACTGTTGTGCCTGTTTCCTCAAAGAAAAACATATGGAATATTTTAAATTCTCTGTTGGTTCACCCGTCCTGCCTTGCATTGTTTTGTTTTTCTTTTCTCCTGTTTCTCTAGTTTTCCATAACTTCCATCAGTTGCAGGAAGACTTGCTGGTGACAGTGCATTGTGCACCGAAAGCCTCTCCATTTCTTTCTGAAAAACGTATCCTCTTATGACTTTACCAGCCCATGTTCTCTTTTGAAAATGGCTGCTGTATTATATACCCCTAGTCCTCCCTTCCGCCAGCCTCACTCACTCTGGGAATTATTTGCTTTAAGAAAAAAAAAATGGATCTGGCTTTTGACAAGGGATAGATTGTCCTGACTTCTCTCCCCCTCTGGCTGATCAGGGCTAGTCAATATCAACAGGTGACCAACTCTCTCTCATCCTTAGAATAGTCCCCTATGTTTTTAAATGCTGACAAGGTGATGGAGGTGGGGTGGGGGGGGGAAAGCAACACTTAACTATCATTCATCTCTTTGTTAAAGACTGGTTTTAAAAAAATCATATGTGTTTAATTCACATTTCCCTGTTGCTGTATTGATGGAAAAAAGGGTAATTTCTTTGCTAGAAATACTCTTCTTATTGCTGACAGAAGAGTGGGTTGGCTCACATATCAATAAAAGTGAAGGATGTTAAGTGTGATGTGGGAACAGAATTCAATAAAGTTTTATTGTATCACAAGTGGACAGAAGTGCGTTTAAAAACATTAAATGAAAGCTCATAATATCTCCTCCGCTGGACCTTAGGGCCAGCGAATAGACAGATAATTGAATAATGACAGTTTTAAGAGAATCCAAGCACTAGAAAGCAATCTGATACTTTTATTGCTTTAAGATTGTTGAGGGGAGGGAGAAGATGAGAGAAAATTGCAACTGAAAACAATTTAATGAAACCACTTCTCCCAAGAATACTGGTCTTAATTATTTTTCAGTGCCATACGATTTTTGAATCCTGTATCCTCACCTCCCTTGCCTTTCTTTGTGGAGGTTTCCTTTCTGCAGTTCTTAACCACAGATGGCTGAGAAACGATGTTTTCAAGCTCTCACAACCATGCATTGCTGGCTGCCAGTTTTTATTACATAAATGGTCCTGTGGTTCCTTCAGATTCCATCCCTCGGGGTTATTCCCTTCCCAGGGGGCAGGCCATCCCTCCATGCTCTCCCCACATCCCCCAAGAGAAAATAACGAGTGTTCCTAAGGGGTTCAACATGGCTGTGTACACTTTGGTTTGGTTATGAAAGCATCCCTGCTAAAGCAAAGCTTCCCATGTTCCACTTAGTTAAATGAATGACTTGTGTGCATGGGCTGGGTGTTATATCCTTGGAGGCACTTGGTTTAGGAAGAAATCACTTGAGGCCAGAAAGCAGACAGCTAACAAAACTACCATTTATTTACACACACAGAGCTGACTTAACCGACCGAAACAGGCTAGGCTATCTAGGCTATCCCCTAATAATCTAACTCAGTTGCCATGGGGACAAAAACCATGACAACCAAAAACACAACATATTCCTCGCCCCCAATAAGAACATCCCCTAAATAAAACATGCACTAGACTAGAGAAGCGGGGTAGACTGCCTCCTTTCCCGGCTAAACCCTGGGGATTATTTTGCCCCATAACCGTGGGTTCGCCCTAGCTAAAGATCCAGCCGATGAGGAGGCCTTCTGTCTCTAGGTGGATTACGGCAAACTCCTGTGTGTGTTGCACCAAAAGTACATGGGTCAGGGTCCACAGCAGAACAGGTGAGGAGGTGGTATCAGCTCGTGCTGGCAAAGGATATCTCAGCCGCCCCAGTAATGAGAGAACAGTCAGACCAGGGATTCGTGATTCGGTGTCTCACCAGAGAGAGGTGAACAGAGCCACTCACTGCAGATGTGTCTCTGATGACTGGCAACAGCTGATCTACATGTCGCCGCCAGGTAAGATTCTTGCAGTCCGGACGTAGGAAACAGGTCTGTTTGAGTGAGATCATGGCAGGGACTCATTAGCTCGAAAGGTATAATTCCGAGCCAAAACTGTCTGTCCCGGGTAAAGGTTCGGTCTTTGCCTGGGTGCCCCGTCTGATGACTTGGTATGCTGCTGATGTTGCACAATTTGTCGGGGTTCAGAAGGTTTCAGCAGATCAAAGCAAGGTGCACAGCTGCGCCCACCATTAGAAAGGCCGGGATGCCTGGGTCGTTAGCATGAGGGTGTTTCGGTAGGAAAGTAAGAAGTATCCGACGCTCTTTGAATAGTGTTGTCCCCTTGCTGATGTCAAAGCGTGTTTCATTGTTGCACAAATCTTCAGCTACTCCATTGGTGGAATGGATGATAGGTGTCTGACGGATGTGGTGTATCCAATGTGCCTTCATAAAATTGGAAACTCTGAGGACGAACTGCGGTCTGTTGCGCTCACAAGTTTTCTGGGCAGATCGAAAACGACTAAAGATCTCCCGTGAGTTTTAATAGTACCTCTGCAGTAGTGGACTGCATTATAGAACTTATGGCCATTAGAAGGCACTACTGCCACCAGAGAACTCAGCTTCCTTTCAAAGGGGGCCCGGCGAAGTCAATGTGAATACATGCCAGGGTTTTCAGGCCAGTCCCATGGGTGTAGGTGCCGACCACTGGGGGCATTTTCACCACCTGAATGACTTAACAGCTTTTGCCTTTCTTCACAAGTAACTGTCCACCCCAGGCCACCAAAAAATGAGCTTGTGCAATTTCCTTCAGCGCACATTATGTCCAGCAGTGGACCGGAAAGTACTGTTCTAAGCACTTGTGATTCGTTGCGTGGTGGAATAATCGAATCACGCTCTCTATCCCACAACAAACAAGCAGAAATTGGACCAATAACTCTGTCCTACGTGAACGTGTAGGTAACCAGGTCGGTGAGACCAGAGAGGTTTCGAGATTTTCCATGCATCACTAGGTCCATAACTGCTAACACGGGTCCAACGCGAGTTGCTTCTTATCTGCGTAAGCAGTGATGGGTGTATTCTCTACCTGTTCGAAGTAGAAGATTTCCTTTTGGGCACTGTCTTGATGTTTGACCGGCAAAAGCAACCTTGAGAGCCATCTGCATTGCCGTGCAGAGTGGATTTCCAATATTTGATTCATATGTCTGTGCTGAAAGTAACAATGCCCATGTTGCATACGACTAGCAGCTAATGGGGGAATGCCTGTGTAGGGTCCAAAAATTGACGTCAGAGGTTGATGGTCTGTGAGAAGAGTAAACATTCGCCCAAACAGGTACTGATGAAACTTCGAATTCCAAAAACAATTCTAATGCCTCACGTTTGATTTGGATGTAGTTAGTTTCTGCTTTGCTTAGAGTACGTGAAGCAAAAGCAATAGGTCTCTCTTCTCCTGAAGGCATAATGTGTGACACGACTGCTCCCACTCCATAAGGGGAGGCATTGCAGGCCAATTGTAGGGGTAAGGATGGATCAAAGTGCGTTAAAACTTCAGAATTTAGCAATGCATCCTTAGCTTTGTTAAATGCAACATCACAGGCTTCAGTCCACTTCCAGGCCTTGTTCTGCCCAAGGAGCTCATGAAGTGGTTTCAGCAGTGTGACTAACTATGAGATGAACTTTCCTAATAGTTCAGTAGTCCTAGAAACGAGCGCAGCTGGCTTACATTTCGAGGTGGAGGAGCCTCCACCATAGCTTTAACTTTTGCAGGGGCCTTATGAAGACCTGCAGAATCAATTATGTGTCCCAAATATTCAACAGGAGGCTTGAAGAATTCACACTTGTCTTTGCGAACTCGTAGGCCATACTCTTCCAGTCTTTGTAGGGTACCTCTAATTTCTTTAAGTGATCCTCTCATTCCTTCCAGTGCTATCAGTGTCAGGAGTTCAGTGCTATCATCCAGATAGCACTGAACTCCTGACAAGCCACACAAGATCTGGTCCATAGCTCTCTGGAACAGGGCGGGAGCAGATGTTATTCCAAAGGGTAGACGACAGTATCGATAAAGCCCCTTATGAGTCACAATAATCAACAGCTCTTGGGACTTTCATCGACGTGCATCTGTATAATATGCT
Source organism: Chelonoidis abingdonii (assembly GCF_003597395.2). Classification (NCBI taxonomy): domain Eukaryota; kingdom Metazoa; phylum Chordata; order Testudines; family Testudinidae; genus Chelonoidis; species Chelonoidis abingdonii. The sequence goes on along the minus strand of NC_133773.1, from coordinate 8,031,969 downwards.
TGACTCAGATCAATCTTACTGAACTTTTGTCCTCCAGCCAGGCCTGCAAAGAGGTCATCGATGCGTGGAAGCAGGTATTGCTCTGCACACAACACTGAGTTGACAGTGACTTTAAAATCACCACAGATACGGAGAGAGCCATCTTTCTTCACTATTGGGACGATAGGAGTGGCCCATGAGCTATGGGTAACTGGTATTAGGACTCCATTGGTGACCAGGTGCTCCAGGTCTGCTTCAACTTTTGGCCTGATGACATATGGCACAGTTCGGGCTTTCAGATATTTTGGTGGATTGTCAGGTTTAATGTTCAATGTCACAATGATTCCCTTCATACTCCCAAATCATCTTCAAAAACAGCAGCATGTTTCCTTAGTATAGGGGTTAGACTGGTTTCTTCTTTAGTCATCTGGTGCACTTCTGCCAGTTCAGCTGAATCTTCCCAAGCCAAGACCTACCCATTAAGGCTGGGTAATTACCTCTCACCACAAACAGTGGCAATTTAGCAGCCTGTCCATTGAGCTCCACCTTAACATCAATAGTGCCCAACATGGGCACAGCTTCTCCCACATACGTCTTCAGAACAGTTTTTGTTGCCTTAAGCGGAAGATGCAGTAGCTTTTCTTTATACACAGTCTCGGAGACCAGCGAGACGGCTGCACCGGTGTCCAGTTCCATGCGTATAGGTTTGCCATCCAACAGCGGGGTTACCCAGAATTCATGTGAGCCCACTGCCAAAGACAAAACATGCAGTGGCATTTCTCGCTTGCGATGAAGTGTCACCTTGATCATCCTGGGTCTGCTCTAGGTATGCAGTTCCTCTTTTTGTCGACCAGACCACAGGCTTCTTTTTCTTTTGTGTACAGGCACACTCAATGTGTCCCTTTTTGCCACAGTGTCGACACACCAGGTCCTTACACCAGCATTCTGATGCCTGGTGACCCGGCTTACCACAGCGGTAACATTCCTGACTCTGCACAGTTTTGTGGGTAGGTTCTTGTGACACTTTTTGCACCCTAAGGGATGCACCGATGTATTGCACCTCCTTGTAGCCAGTTCCACGGAGACAGCAATATCAACAGCCTTCTGTAATGTAAGCTGAGCCTCTGTCAGTAGGCGCTTCCGTATAGCTTCACTGTACAGGCCACACACTAATCTGTCACGCAGGGCATCATTTAACATCTCTTTAAATTCACAGTGTTCTGCTAGCTTTTTTAAAATTGCTACAATTGTACAACTGTTTCATCTTCTTTTTGGTCTCTTTTGTGGAACCTATATCTTTCAGCAATTACCAGTGTTTTGGGGGAAAAATGGACCCAGGATTTCCACAGCGTCACTGTAAGATTTAGTCTCAGGCTTAACAGAGTGTAGTAGCTGTGTAGCAGGGAGTAGGTTTTAGCCCCTACAATGTTTAAGAATATTGGCACCTTCTTCGCTTCTGTAATGTCATTTGCAATAACAAAAAGCTCAAAACACTCAGTATACACATGCCACTGCTCTATATTCTCATCAAAAGGTTCCAGTGGCCTGGTCAGAGTAGCCATGATTTTAGTTTCACTTTCACAGTCAATCAAACAAGCATGTTTTTTTTTGTTTGTTTGTTTTTTTACCTTGACTTCTACTTCCTTCTGTTACGGGAGCAGCACCGGAATCCCATCCATCGTCGCCACTTGTTATATCCTTGGAGGCAGTCGGTTTAGGAAGAAATCACTTGAGGCCAGAGAGCAGACAGCTAACAAAACTACCATTTATTTACACACACAGAGCTGAACTAAACGGCCGAAACAGGCTAGGCTATCTAGGCTATCCCCTAATAATCTAACTCAGTTGCCATGGGAACAAAAATCATGACAACCAAATACACAACACTGTGGACCATAAAAATACTAACCTAACCACCCATTATGGTTATTTCTGATTTCTGAGCAAAGAATCTTTATTTTGTATCCTGCTGACAAACTGCCTTTCTTCCAAGGCAAACGATTTCATAGGCATTGCAGCCAAACAAACAAACGAAATCAAAACAAAACAAAATTTTTTTTTTATTCCTTGGAATTCCCAGATTCCCTTATTAGTTCTTTTTCTTCCCGGAGTCAGAACCAAAGGACGCATTACTTACCCCACCAATCTCCTTTCACTATATCACTGGTGGAGAGAGTGCACATTTACAAGTGCCAACAGAAATGTGCCCTTAATTGAAATCATCTAATACTATGTGGATTTTGCAAATCAGCAGTCTCTTAGCCTGCAGGTTTAGAGATAAGCACAGGTGCGCACACAGTTTTCAAGAATGAAATAAAAACTGATGCTGGTGTTCAGGAAGAATAAATATTTTAGATGAATCAAGAAACTTAGGAGATTGAAATTTAAAATGAAATATTGAGAGACACTCTGGGAAACAGATTCACAAATAAGAAAGGGTATTTTTCCTTCCTAGGTTTGATTTTAAACTTGAAGGCCCAATTTAAAGGAACTAAGTCTTTTTAGCAGATGTTAGTGGGCATAATTTATACACACGTGTCAGAGCCCTGCTGAAAGCAATGGAGGTGTTAGAGCTTCTCAAAAAAGAAAGGTTGAAAAGTTCTGTTGTAATGGGTTCATATGCAACCTAAATATGGGGGTTGCTACTAGCTCCCTCTGTAACTTTCAGTGTGCTCCTAACAAAGGCCTATTTAAGCAGCTCAAAGCTGTGTGTGGTTTTTTTTTTTTTAATTTCTTTCTAATATGTATCAGTCTGTGCCCAACCAAGGAGCCCAGTAGGTCTCACAGAGAAGGGGTGACTGGGGCAGTCTCTTTCAGGGAAGGTGTGTCTGTATTCTCTCTCTAAAGTACTTATTTGGCTCCCCTTATTGTAGTATTTGAGCACTGCATATCTATTTAGCGCATAACACTCCTTTCAGGTAGGAAGTCCTGTTATCCCCCTTTAACAGATGGGATGGGGCTGAGACACAGACAGGCTAACTGATTTGCCCAAGTCATACAGGAAGTCTGTAATAAGTACGGGATTTGAACCCAGATCTCCCAAATCCCAAGCTTGTGCCCTAGACACTGGACCGTCCTTCCTCCCCGTGTTGCATTTAAATGTCCCTGTTGGTTAGCTGCAGAAATGGCAACAACACCTCAAATGAGCAGCACATGCTTCATGGCAGTAAGGACACGGCAGCATTCTCTCATTGTGGGTACAGCTGTTCTTAGGGAGTGTGTGCTGAGCAAAAATCCCATACCTAGCTGCCTTCTGGTCCACCCATTGCAAACGTCAGAAAAGAAATATGGGAAAGAGAGCTGGCATCTCCATGAGCTTGTCAGCTGATCTCTGATTGGAGAGCTTTTATTGCACAGTGGTGATGTGTCCAGGGCAATAAGAACACAGCTTGTTGGACATATATTAACGCTTAGAAAAAAAATCTTAGGGCTTGTAAAGTGAACTGATTTACTATGGAAGAGTCATGGAGAAGGAGTATAAACCCAACCACTTATTTTTATTTATTTTTTTAACAGAATCACTTCTCAGACTATCACCAGCCCTTGAAACTGACTTCCTGATTTATACAGATTGATCAATTTTAGACCAATCATAGACTGGACTTTGATCTGCACATCCTCACCATTCAGAGGTGGTCAAGGTTTTGGGTCAGGTGCATTTCCAAGCTAAAATCATAAGAACATAAGAACGGCTATACTGGGTCAGACCAAAGGTCCGTCAAGCCCAGTATCCTGTCTATTGACAGTGGTCAATGGCAGATGCCCCAAAGAGAGTGAACAGATAGGTTATCAGCAAGTGATCCATGCCCTGACACCCAATACCAGGTTCTGGCAAACAAAGGCTAGGGACACCTAGCCACTGATGGTCCTATCTTTCATGAATCTATCTAGTTCCGTTTTGAACCCCGTTATAGTATTGGCCTTCACAACACTCTCTGGCAATGAGTTCCAGAGATTGACAGTGTGTTGTGTGAAAAAATACTTTCTTGTGTTGCTTTAAACCTGCTAACTACTAATTTCATTTGGTGGTCCCTTGTTCTTGTATTATGAGGAGTAAACAGCACTTCCTTATTTACTTTCTCTATACCACTCATGATTTTATAGACCTCTATCATGTTCCCCCTTAGTTGTCGCTTTTCTAAGCTGAAAAGTCCCAGTCTTATTAATCTCTCCTCATACGGAAGCTGTTCTATACCCCTAATCATTTTTGTTGCCCTTTTCTGAACCTTTCCCAATTCCAATATATCTTTTTTGAGATGGGGCGACCGCATCTGCACACAGTATTCAAGGTGTGGGTGTACCATCGATTTATATAGAAGCAATATGATATTTTCTGTCTTATTATCTATCCCTTTCTTGATGATTCCCAGTATTTTGTTCGCTTTTTGACTGCCGCTGCACATTGAGTGGATGATTTCAGAGAACTATCCACAATGACTCCAAGATCTCTTTCTTGAGTGGTAACAGCTAATTTAGAACCCATCGTTGTATATGTATAGTTAGGATTATGTTTTCCAATGTGCATTACTTGGCATTTATCAACATTAAATTTCATCTACCATTGTGTTTCCCAGTCACCCAGTTTTGTGAGATCCTTTTGTAGCTCTTTGCAGTCTGCCTGGGACTTAACTATCTTGAGTAGTTTTGTATCATCTGCAAATGTTGCCACCTCACTGTTTACCCCTTTTTCCAGATCGTTTATGAATATGTTAAATAGGACTGGGCCCAGTACAGATCCCTGGGGGTCACCACTACTTACCTCTCTAAATCTGAAAACTAAGAAATGATTTGGTGGAAGAGGGAGGGCATGACCAGGACAAGTTTTACATATTCTGGAAGTAGTACTGTATTATTAGCTTTAAGGTTTGTGAGAATCATGGATAATGGAGAGATCACACAGGCTGGGTAGAATGTTAACAAGAGTGCTCCGAAAGCTAAGTGTTGCTTAGAAAAAATGAACAGTTGATCTTGAAGATTATTTTTGCTGAATTTGTCCCAGAATGTTCGAATGGATGATAAATAGCTTCAACATTCTAACCTCACTTGAGAGAGGGAAATCTATGTCGCTGGATTGTTCTCTAACTGTAAAATTATATTTAGGCTTAGAGGGATTAATTTTATCGATAAATGTCAGTAAACATCAATTTCACTGTACACACAGAAATTGATGAAAAAATATATCCATCGATGGTAATCAAAATGTATAGATAGGTAAAGTAAGAAACGAGCTGCTTGAGAACTTATTAGAGTTTGGTATACAGATATTTGTGTGTTTTAACTGTTATAAAGCTTCAACTTTTCAGAATCTCTGCACCTACCATTATTAAATATTTATTTCCCCACCCATTGTGTAACCCCCGTATCCCACAACTGTGAAAATTTAAATTGATTTTAGAAAATGCTTAGAGCCCATAATTTTGCACATTGTTGAGATCTTAAATGCTTATAAATCTGCAAAAAATGCTTTAAAATAAACACGAATACTGTCTATTGAAACTAAACAAAAAAAATTGCCAGACCTAATTATATTGCATTGTTATCACCAGAACTTTTAAAAATCATACACAGGAATAGTACTTACTTTAAGTGTGCGTACAATTCAGATTCTATTGCTGCTTTGGGTACTTGCACTCAGTTGGGCTATTTCCAGGCAGGAAAGAATATACCTTAGTTAGGATTCAAAATACAGTGAGATCTATTTTTCCCTAGTAGGCATCGGTGGGACTACTCATATGGCAAAGCTTGGTACCTTGTTGGATCAGAACCTATTTTTTTCCCTTTTGATACATACTATAAACAAATAATTTAAGCAAACAGAATTTATTGTATACATTTATTAAGGCAATATTGTCTTGTTGTTAGGAAGAGCACAGTGTTTGTTTCCTTATGACCTTGATCACCAGGGCCATATCATTGTTTCAAAATGCTAAAGTACCATGACTATGTATTGTAGACAAAGTCAGCAACTGAATACCTTTCAGGTTCCTGCGTTTATTTGTTGTTTGCTATCTATCAGAATATGTATATAGCTTTTCTGTTTAAAAATGGCTTATCTATTGTTTCAAATGGAATAAATTAAAATACATCCTGGTGTATTTCGTAGTTATGTCTAATTTAAATGATGTCTTAAGACTGAAAAGGGTATCAGACTTATTGAAGATGTTTCCGTTTGAGTTCACACTACCCTTTTGACTCAAGGACTAGCCCAGACCTAGCCCACTAAAGTCAACGGGAGTCCTTCCATTGACTTTAGAGGACTGTGGATCAAACTCTTAGTTGCTAGGGTTAGCATTCTGGCCCAACTGAAGTCAGCGAGAGTTTTGCCATTAACTTGAATGAGGCCAGGATTTCACTCTTGGAGTTAGAAATTGAGGAGTTTGTGGCATGATGGTAAGACTGGAAGGAGAAATTCCCTTCCAAATACAGAGAGAGTATAAGTTTTTTCTACAGATTGGTTGCTCTCTCCTCCCGTTCCCCTAAGCAGCACAGTTTGCCAGTTGATAGAATTAGCAAAGTGTCAGAAGGAGGTTCAGAAAACACCAGCAACCATTTCAGAGTGTTACTTTATACTAAGAGGGAAGGGGAAAATGCTGCTGGTGTGGTGTATTTCTGCATTTGGGCATCTTTCTTGAGCTCCAGTCAGCCACTCCACACCCTGCCGCAAACATCTAGCAGGGCATGCTTGTTCTTAGCAGTCTGATGGAAAAAGGGGCCAGATGATATTAATTTTGTCTGGGATGATACTCACCTAAGTTAAGCATGCTGTCTGCGATGACTCAATAAACCAGGCTTCTAGAACAGTATGTACATGAGAGAAGACAGTTGGTTGTCCTGATATAATGTATGGAAGGAAAAGCTCCTGGGAATTGCTTACAACACTTCATCATACACACACTGATACTCATGTTAAATGGCTTTTCACAGTCAAACTCAGCCCAAATCTCATTAATTATGAATGGCTGTTGTGTGACGAGATGGTATGTTATACTATTTTTAAGAATGACTGAGAAGTGTAAAACAAGAAACACATGTTGCTTGACAGCTTTAGCTAACATGTATCGAAGAGAACCAACTTTCCCCCCTGTTGGACAGCATCCTGTTTTAATAACTGTAAGCTGGAGATCATGAAATATACGGGGGTAGGAAACACTGGACAAACATAGACTCTGCTGTAAGAGGATGCAGCTCTCATTGAGCTCACTCAGGGTTTCACCTGTTTGTGCCAGGGCTGCAATTGGCCTTGATCAGACACATGGTTTTACTAAGAGCCCTTAGCCTGTGGAGATACACAAGTTTAAACAGTGTGTCTTGAAGGGAATGAATAGCTTAGGTCAGTGCTTTAGCCAGCGGTTGACATACATAACATTTATAGTATTCCTTAAATAGTCTTAAATAGATTTCTTTCTAAACATGTTTCTGTAGTGTTACTTTCTTCATAAAATAGGTTTCAGAAACTCTGTACATGCACAATATAATGGGTGGGGGGGTAGTATAAACAATTATTTTAATTAGATGTAGATAATAGGCTTGTGAATACTGATTTTATTTTGCTGATCTGCAGCCAGATAATTGTCACAATCAAGCCTGACCATTTCTTGCAAGATGAATGTCTAACACAGTAGCAAGAGCACAGTAGTTACAAAGTCTTTATTACTTCTACAAAACATATTGCATGAACTTAACTACTGTAATGTGAAACATTATAACATTAAGCTGCATGTGGTCAGAATAAATGGATCAAATATATTTGGTGATCCAGTAGTAGCCTATAAAAAATAAAATCATGTTGATTTGCTTTCTTGCTTGTAAAGTGAGTTTGCAATGTGTAGTAAGTGTAAACTAGTGACATTTCTATGGCATGTGCTTTTCTCTTATGGCTGAAATAGAGACCGAAAAGCACACATGTACTTCATTTTCCTTTTTTGTATTCAAGCTTAACATTCATAATACAGCAAAATATTATTTTTGCTTCTTAAAATCAATTGTATTAGTTATTCCCTTGTTGAATTTGGTTCTTATTCAAATACACTAACTGCTGTCCTTGAAAAGAAATTCTGGCTCAGTTTCTTTAGAACTCAGCCTTTCTTTAGTGCCTTGATAACAGTTATCTTATTCCATAATGTTTTACCATACAAAGTAATCTAAAACCCAGGGAAGCATGCCAAAAGATGTTAGAAAAAAAGGCTTTTACAAAAGGCTGGACTTTTCCCTCTAACATTGCAGAGTTTACACTGCTCTCTCTTATTCAAAGAAAATGAATAATTCAAAATAAATTTGGAAAGTAAACAGAGCAAGATTTGTTTTTGGAAAAGTGCATTAAATTTGATAACGTATTTTATTGGGTAAAAGTTCTTTCCTTTTCAATTTTGTCAGATAAAATTGGATTGCACTACTCTTTACTAGCCAAGGTGTGTGTGGGGGAAATTATTGCACCTTGTTCTTAGTCCCATCTGACTGAGGCTATAATAGGCTCTTGAGGACATGTCCTACTACTGTATTATGGCAGGTTTCCCTAGTCTAAAACCTCCCCTCTTCACCCTGAGCCATGGTAGCTGAGCTTGGTGCAGTGAGCTTGTGTGGAGGCTAAAGAAACTCTCCTCCATAGGCTTCAAAATTACAACAGACAGTCTTGGTCACAGGTACCCAACCCTGGAGGCCGGCATTATCCCTACTGCTCAGCTTTCCCGTGGAGGCACAAAGCACCCCTGCTTCCCCCATAACCCACTCCTCCAAACTGCCAAATCCAGCTGCAAGAGGATACATGGGGGGACAGATATCTTGTATCTAAGGTCCTCCATCATCAAAGGGGGGACCATTAGGGGTTGCCCCACAATAAGGAACCATCATCAACTATAACATATACACAAAGAGCAAGAACCCTATTCTACCCTTGAGAGACTTCCACAGTGAAGTAATCCATCTCCTTGCTGACCTGTCAAAAGGAAACAGTGGCTGTCATGAGAAGACTCCCTGTACTTGGGGAGAGAGTCACCCTCCACCTTACGAATGTCCCTCTGCAGCTTTTCCACGCTAGATAAGAACTGTCCATGTCAGGCTAATCTACTTGTACATGCTGCTGCAGCCACCATCCCAGTGCCTCTTAGAACAGATTCACTGCCTTCCCAGTGCCCTGAAATGGACACTATGTCAGGCAAGTGCCAGCTGGCGACGGCTGGGGCTGAAGAGACAGATGTACCTTTGGGATCTGTTGGAATAAAACCTCTCTGCTCCAGAACAGCAAAATGACAGGTATCACTGCCAGAGCCGATCCAGAGGAAAATAACCACCTAGGCCTTCTCTTTCCTCAGGTCAGTCTTTTTCACTCACCGTGTGTCCAGATGGCCTGTTGACTGAGCAGTCTGTTCCGCAGGGATAGGTTTTGTCTCCAGGACAGTAAAGCTGGCTTCCCCATGCATACATTTTCCACAGATTGAGAGAGCAGACTTCAAAGCCTCCTTGTTATATCTTTTTCCCCTCCTGATGGTTAACTATAGCCCAAGTCTGGCACTTCAGGCCAGTGGTTGGAAACGACCTGATCTAAATCCTTGTCTTCAAGATGGATCATTAACTTTTTCTGCCCTGGCCTGGTGTGGGAGTGGTGTACATTCCATCGCATTGGCTTTCCCCACTTCATAAGAAGATAGGAACGGTCATTCTGGGTCAGATCAATGATCCATCTAGACCAGCATCCTCTCTCTGACAGTGGCCAGAGCCTACTGTTTCAAAGGGAATGACCAGGTCATTATAGAGTGATCCATCCCTTCTCACCCAGTCCCAGCTTATAGCAGTCAGAGGTTTATGGACACCCAGATCATGAGGTTGCATCCCTGACCATGTTGGCTAATCACTGTTGATGGATCTATCCTCCAAGAACGTATCTAATTCCTTTCTGAACCCATCTGGTCCTGGTGACTTATGTGTCAGTTTGTTCCAAAATCTCCTCTCTTGACACCTCAATCTGGGATGGTTCCTCAGATTTGTCCCCTAAAAAGAATGTTCATGTGTGAGAATTTCCCTCACATCCTCTGTAATGAAGCCTGATGCCAAGAATTAATTTAGCTTCTCTACAATGGCCTTGTATTCCTTGAGTTCTCCTTTAGAACCTCAGTTGTCCCAGAGCCCCACCGGCTGTTTGGTAGGCTTCCTGCTTCTATGTATTTAAAAGAATACAGTTCGTTTTTGTGTTTTTAGCTAGTTGCTATTTAAATTCTTTTTTGCCCTGCCTAATTATACTTTTACACTTGACTTGCCAGAGTTTATGTTCCTTTCAGTTTTCCTCATTAGGATTTCATTTCCAATTTGTAAAAGATGCCTTTTTGCCTCTAGCTACCTCTTTTATTTTTCTGTATACATGATTTTTTTTGGTTCTCTTACTGTTTTGCTTATTTAGGTTATATATTTTGTTTGAGCCTCTATGGTGTTATTAAATAGCTTCCATGCAGCTTGCAGGCATTTCACCTTGTGACTGTTCTTTTTAATTTTCATTTAACTAGCTTCCTCATTTTGTGCACTTTCCTTTTTGATGTTAAATGATACTGTGGTGGGTTTCTTTGGTACGTTTTCCCCCAAAAGGATGCCTAGTTGAATTATGTTATGGTGTCTATTACCAAGAAGCTCACCTATATTCTATTATTGGACCAGATCCTTTGTGACATTGAGGACTAAATCAAGAATTACCTCTCCCCTTGAGGGTTCCAGGACCAGCTGCTCCAAGAAGCAATAATTAATGGTGTCTAGAAATTTTATATCTGTATCACATCCTGAGTTGATGTGCATCTAGCCAATATGGGGGTAGTTGAAATCCCCCATTATTGCTGAGTTTTCTGTTTTTATAGCCTCCCTGAGCATTTCACAGTTTCCGTCACCATCACCATCCTGGCCAAGTGGTCAGTAGTATATCTCTACTGCTGTACTCTTATTATTCAATTATAGAATTTTTATCCAGAGAGATTCTGTGATACAGTTTGATTCACTTAAGATTATGACTATATTTAATTCTCTGCTTTCTTTCACATACAGTGCCACTCCTCTACCAGCACAACCTACTCTGTCATTCCTGTAGATTCTGTACCCTGGTATTACCATGTCCCATTGATTATCATTGTTATGCCAAGTTTCCATGATTCCTATTATGTCAGTGTGTTCATTTAATACCAGGCCATTTGCCCATCTTGGTATTTAGCCTTCTTGTGTTTGTATACAAACACTTACAGAATTTGCTAATATATAGTTGTGTTTTCAGATGATATAATTGAACAGGACTCTTTTGTTTGACTGTTTCTCTTCAGTTCCCATCTGTACTTTATCAACTTCTCTTCTCTCTTCTTTACTAGGATATAGAGCAGTGGTTCCCTAACTTTAACAACCTTTGAACCCCTTTCACTAAAATGTCAAGTCTTGCAAACCCCCTCCTAAAAATGAATATTTCCAGGGATTTTCTCCTTTACCTAAGTATAAATTATTAAAGCAGTGATCTTGGAAATATAAAATCAGTTTTTATGACATGCTTATTACACCCTATTTATTATTATTTATCATTACAGTATTTTTATTACATTATGAAAACAACAACACTCTTCCAGGATCTCACTTTCATAGCTTGTATCACTTTGAATAAACCTGTTATAAGACAAGGCTCGTTTGTTTCATCAAGGAGTATCAGATATGAAACAGCATGAAGGTATTTAAGAAGCCAACTCGGAGTTCGTCCTACACAAGCATTCAGGTCTGGAGCAATCCAGGAAAACAACGCACGTTACAACAAAGCTTAAACTTGTTCTTCATAATAATTTAAAAAACAATATTAGCTGCCTATTTAATTTTTAAAACAGCAAAAAATACCCACCTCCCTTTCCATTTCTTATAAGGAGTCTGGAAGTTTAAATCTCCTCAGTATGATAGATATGCTTGCTTTGATCTGCTTAGCTCTTGGAAGTCCAGGGGCTCCAGGCTGCTGGCCTCGTGCCGGGGTTCCTAGGGACCTCTCTGTCCGCCATTAGGGAATTTTTCCCAAGAATCCCCTGTAACAACAACCCCAGTTTGGGAACCACTGATGTAGAGTATCTCCTTTAATAAATCCTCCCTCAGGGATTTCTCTGTTCAAACCATGTACTCCTTGGCACCTGTCGGCTTTCCCCTAGCCCTTAATTTTACATGCCAACAATCTGGTTCTGTTTTGGTTTAGGTGGAGTTCATCCAGTCCTGACTGAACTGTTCCCCAATTCATAATAAACCTAAATCCTTCCTCCCAACACCATTATTTCATCCATGAAGTGAGATCCTGCCATTCTGCGAGTGTGACAGGCCATGTGTATGGAACGGAAGCATTTCAGAGGATGCTACCGTGGAAGACCTGGACTTTAATCTCTTTCCTAGCAGTGTAATTTTGGCCTCCAGGATCTCTCTTGCCTTTTCCTTTGTCATTGGTGCCTACATGTACCAAGACCACAGGCTCCTTCCCAGCACTAAACCACAATCTATCTGGATGTCTCAAGAGGTCTGCATCCTTCACAGCCAGCAGGCGATTCACTGGGCAGTTCTCCTGGTCATCACAAATCCAGCTATCTGTATTTCTAATAATCAAATCTCCCTTTACCATTATCTGTCTCTTCCTAATAAAAAGGGTCCTTCCCCCAGAAAGGTATCCTCAGTGCGAGAGAATATCATGACATCATCTGGAGGGAGTGTCCCATTTATGGGATCCTTTCCCCTGCTCAAGTTTGATGTACTTTCCGTAGGGGCTTGTTTCCACTTATTAGTGTATCAGTGCTCTGGCGATCGATCCACCAGGGATCGATTTAGCGGGTCTAGTGAAGACCCACTAAATCAGCTGGCAGTTGCTCTCCCATCGACTCCGGTACTCCACCGGAACAAGAAGCATAAGGTAAGCTGATGGGAGAGTTCTTCCGTTGACCCAGCGCGGTGTAGACCTAAGGTACGTCGATTCCAACTATGTTATTCACGTAGCTGTAGTTGCGTAATTGAGGTCGACTTAGTCCCGTAGTGTAGACCTGCCATGAGTCTGTTCTACTGTGTCCCTGAAAGTCTCCTCTATGTGTTTGCCTGTCTCCCTCAACTCCTCCAGTTCAGGGACTATGGTCTCAAGAGTCCATACGCGGTCTCTGAGGGCCAGGAGCTACTTGCACTGAATATACTCATATGCCTCCTGCTCACAAGGCAGGTAACTATATGTGCTGCATTCAGTGCGATAAACTGAGTAGCCCCACTCTGCTTCTGGACAGCTGCCTGTATTATTTTAACTCTGGCAGGGTTTTTACAATTATTTTTGGAGAGATGTTATTGGCTTATATTTAGCGTATGTTTGTTAGGCCTCTCACACTCTGTCTCTAAACTTTCCTGTTTGTCTCTCCTGTTTGGTAGCTCCTCTGGTTGCTTAAAAGCTCAGTTCTTAAACCTTTGTTCTCCCTGAGTTTTCCTTGCCCCTTTGTCAAGGGATCCTAAAGAGCTTACAAATCAAAGGAGAGCACATTAGAGCCCCCTTGGTAAGCTCCCACCCTAGCCTAGCAGGCTACTTAGCTCAGCACACAACCCCCAAAACAGACCACACTATAACTTTCAAGCAATAAGTAAGCAGAGGACAAACAACCTGACAACCTCACCTCAATGCCCCCTCTCCCCGCCATTCCTTTTCTGGAAAAAGTGCTTCTACAACCACTTTGTTCTTATCTTAATTAAGAAAGAACTCAGTAATGACTGTATCTGCATTTCTGTTTAATACAAAGTCAGTGTCCTGCATCATGTCCTGCAACCTACAGCCCCTGTGAATGAAAACCCATTGACACACACATTCTAAGAGAGTCATCATGGGGAGGAGACCCAGCTATCCAAAGCTGGCTAGCTAGCTATCTGTCTACTTAAACTTTCGATCCAAAGGCCACGGAATGGGGGGACCAGGGGGTCATGGCCCTCCCACTTTTTGAAAGTGCACAGGCCTGGCCCCATCCAATTTTCACCATGGGCCTCCTCGCCCCTCCTCTTCCCCCCAAGGCCACACCCTTCTGGCTAGCCTGGCAGCTGGAGCACTGCACCACAGACCCTCCACCTGCCCAGGGCGGGAGGGGGGGCGAAAGCAGCCCCCGGCCCATGTCCCCGTCCCCCGGGCTCCCTGCCCACAGCAGGTGGAGGGTCTGTGCCAGGGTTCCACACAGCTGCTGAGCCATGGTCGGGCTGCGGCTCCGAGGCCCTGTCCCCCAGAGCTGCGCCGGCAGCTGTTGGGAGCTGCAGGCCCCCCACATTCCCTATGTGGGGGGGCTCGAGGGGCAGGGACATGGGCTGTGGGCTGCACTTTGTCCCCAACACTGGGCAGGTGGAGAGTTTGCAGGTCCTGACACTCTCCGGCTTCCTGCTTGGCTGGGGGCAGGGCCTTGAGTGGAATGGGCCACAAAGGGGGCAGTGGCCCCTTCCCCGCCACTTTTGGGAAGGCTCCAACACCCCTGTTTAAATCACACCCACCTGTATGGTATCTGGGCACCTTACAGCACTGAAGTAGTCCATGTAAGAGATCTACACAAAGGCCAGATTTTCCACTTCTCTCACTCTGAGCAGAGGCAGAAAGGATTCATTAAGACCTCAACTCTCTCTTCCTGCCCTTCTATTCTTATTCTCTTTTACTCTTCTGTTTCTCCCTGTCCTGCCACAAAGAAACAAATCCTGCTGGTGATGGCTTAAATATCTTGAAAAGTCTAACTTCAAATGTCATTTTTAAATCTGCCCTCTCCCATAAGTAGCAAAGCCCCTCAAGGAAAACCAGATTCTGGAATAATGTCAGCCTTTCCACTTGTAGGATGCTGGATCTGCAATTCATCAGTCAGCTCAGAAGTTCTGCAAGTTGTTTCTTACTACTCGCCCTTGTGAACAGTCCAAAAAAGCTACACAGCCTCCGAGATGCAGAGTTAACCCGGCTTGTTGCCTGTATGGCTTCTGGGGTATTGATATTCTGTTTTAGTTTGGTCAGTCAATAAGGTCAAGGGGTTTAAAGTTTAGCTAGTTTTCATTGGTGTTTGCCTGAAGTAAAATAGCTTTCCAATTAAATTTTCCAATATTGAACAAGCATGGAGTGGTGGCATCAGCTCTTTTACAAATGGATATTAAATTACATCCTGTAAAAGTAGCTGAAGACAATACCCAGCAATAACATGACCTAGTTATGTGTTTATCGAATCTACAAGACAATGAGATCCAGTTTCTTTGCCAGCTGCATGGTGGCTAATGGTCAGTAAGAGCCTCAAAATGAAAAGATCTTATGTTCTATATGGTGGACTCAGAGCTGAGTTTCAAACCTTCCCCACCTGAATTGTGTATATGCCGTGGTTCCAATGATAAGGAAAAGCATGCAGCATGTAAGACTAACAATACATTGGCCAGTGTCAAATGATTCCATTTTCATAAGGAAAAACCATGTGCAGTGATGAGGAGCCTGTTTCTATGCTGATGTGACTCCTTGGACTTCGGTTATGTCACTCCTGATATACACCTGCGTGAGAAAGTGGAGAATGAGGCATGGGAAGACAGATGCAGAAGCCTAAAATGGTGCTTCCTCTTCAAACTGACATTTGCATTGCAATCACCAGTCTTAGCCATATCATGCAAGCTCATTAGCAAAGTGGTCTGTCCAGCTTGGTATTCTAAGAACTCATTATGATAACCAGCAGAATGGAAATTCTGTGTATTATATTAAGTATTCAGTGACACACTATTTCAGAAAACAAAGAAGTCAATTAGATCTTTCTTTCAGAGCCTGAAGAGGGTTTTCTTTCAAATGAAATAGTACTGATTGTTTTCAGTCAATTCAAAAGTAGGCATTGACGTTCCAAAGAGTGATATTTACCAGAAAATTTAAATTGGAGGCACAACATGGAAATTGGTGTTTTATAATAAAACTTTCTTTGGTTGCCGTTTTCAGAGTGAGTGGGCTGAGAGTTTAGCCCTGTTTAACATAAATACTAATACTGTGTATTTCGGTAGCACATTTCGTTTGAGGAGCCCTAATTTCTTTCACACACGTTAATTAATTGAGTCTAACAACATTCTCCTGTGGGGTAGGTGCATAAGCCAGATTTCACCTGCTACTGAAATGAAGACATTGCTGAGGTGCAAAATGGCATCTATATAAGTGTGCACAGCAAACGTATGTAGCTGTTTAGGACAATAAGTGAAGAATATGCCATACAATTGTTCTAGTTCTGAAGGATGATGATATATTGACCTTAAATCCGGCTGGATGTTTCCCATCCTGGGCCTTAGGCTAGTTTAAGGTTAGAGGAAACAACAAAGACACATTTCTCCAGCAGAGTGATTTAAAGGGGGCTTTTTGAAGCCGCTCAGAGGTTTGAAATGTTAGAAGTAATCCTGAGAGGCAGGTGGTATGCGTAGGTTATATGTATACACACACACACACACACACACATACACACACGTGTGTTTGTGCATATGTTTATGATATTTGCATATAAAATTAAAAAGAGAAATTGCTTCCCCTGCCACTGAATTTTGATCATATTAGGGTAAAGGAAAGCAGCCAAGTAGACAACTGTGAAATGTCTAGTCTATAAATAGGGAACATAGTGGATACTTCAAGCCTGGGGTGATGTTCTGTGCTGTGCGTCTAAGAGAACACGCAGCCCAGGGGGAGAGAGGGCACTAGGGTGACACCTTCCCAATCCTGGTCTGGAGAGGCCCCCTGGCATAACTTAAATAGCATCGGGGACCTGTCTAAGTTATAGCAGCTTCCTGGGGCTCCCCTGCTGCCTGGAGTCTCCACAGCACTGCATGCTGACACCTTGCCCCTGCCTCACTCTTCCTTTGGCCAGCACCACCCCAGTACATTCTCTATGCTAGAGCTTGCAAGGTGATCCTTAGAGAGCAGCCTTACACCTGTCTACTGCAGTGCCAGCCCTGAGGCAATTTACACCCAGTTGCAAAAGGGGCTTTTAGGACCTTTTTATGCCTCTCTGGCCTTTTTACATGACATAAAAAGAGTGGAGTGGGGAAGAGGATCTCACTCCAATGCTTAAACCGCTAAGCCCCTATCTCAATTCAAACCAAAGACTTTTCTTTCCAAATAAGATAAATACAAACTGGAGGGAACCTTCAGTCCTTTACACAGGCAAAACTTCCATCATGCTCAGTAACTATTTGCGCTGTACAAAGGTCCAGATCCAAAACCAGTCTGAAGTTTACTAGAAAGGACCTGATTGACTTCAGTTTTGAATCAGGCCCAGTGTCTGCCAATCTGAGCCCATAATTTCCACAGATACCCTATAAATTACCACCACAGAGCTATATATTTATAGCTAGGAAATTTAATCATGGCTTTGTTAATCTACTGGCTGCCGCTGTTTTCCACACCAGGGTAAAGTATTTCAAGAAGGGCTATAGGCAGGTGAATTGCATGTTGATTCTTCCTAGTCTAGGACTGGATTCAAATATTTAGAACATTTTGAGACAGGCTTGCAGGGTAAAACAAGGCATTTTTCAAGTCAGCTTATGTTTCAGTTAGGTTTAAACTACAGGTGAGGATTGATGTATCCTTGTTTGATGGTTATCATGCTAAAGGTGCTTTGCAGTGGGCATCTGGTACTGTCTGTTCTATTCCTGGCTGCACCAGGGAGCTAATTGTAAAAGTACAAGTGAGAAAAACTGAGTTTGACAGGAGAGCTTTACAAGTGAAATCAGAGATAAAGTACTCTTCTTTCACAAAGTAAAGCACCATCTTTATTTAAAATTCTTGGATTCCCTTTCTCCTTGGCCCTAAGCTCTAATCATTGACAATCTCTCTGTTAGAAGAGTGACATTTTAAAATGTCATTTCTATTTACTTAAGATGGAATTTTGCCAGCAGTATTGATGTAAGGATTTAATGGTCTTTAAGCAAATTGACCAAATAAAATAATAATAATAAATAGAGTCCATTGACAATGGTTTCATGTATCTTTTATCATAAGCCTATAAACTTGTAGGCAGATTCCCAGCTTCTTACTATAAATTTCTTTTTGAGAATTGTAGTGGTAGTAAGAATAATAGATTACTCAAAGGAATCTTATTACTGTTGTTCCCTGGTGTATCTTTATTTTTCACCATTGGTCTGGGTTTCTCTTTGGTTTGCAAAAGCTAGCAGTTAACCGTTGGTGACATGAAGACACTGATGGCACTTGCATCCCTCATTGAAATGAATGGAATCAGCATTTCTGGATTCAGACTATTACTCGAATTCATGGATATTACTGTAGAGCCACTGGGGTGAGTTCATTCCCTGGGTTCCTCCAGCTTCTGGGGGCAGGCCTCAGGCTGCAGGTTCCAAGCTGTGGAAAATCTGCCTGGAGCAATGTCACAGGGCCAGCAATGCACTACTCCATCAGGAGGCTTAGAAGCAGCTGGTGCAGCCCAAAAGAGGGTAGGCTGGTTTGGCAGGGGGTGAGGGCATGTGGGACATTGTTCAGAGCACCTCCGGAGGTTCCCCTGCAGGCTTCTTCTACAATATGCAGACACAGTCAGGGTTCAAAGCAGCCCTCCCCTGATGAACCCCCTGTAGGACAGTGGATGCCAGGGGTCAAGGGGATGGAGTCTGTGATCATGGAGGTGAATCAAGCCTGATATTTACCCACATTTTTATACCTAACAATGGGTAACATGGCAGGCAGTGCAGAGCTGAAAGATACGTAGCTGGCAGGGGTCGCTTGCTGGTCTGGCGTATTCCTGCCCAAAGGTGTGGGCTTTCTGCCAAGTGGTGCATAGGACTAGCAGATATTGGCATTCTATGGGGCATAGGGACACCTTGGCTATGCCATGTACCGTGGCCCAGGAGGAGAGGTAGTACAGAGCCCACTTTCACTCTGCTGCCACTTCTCCTGAACATTCCTCCATGCTAGGAGGATTCTCAAGGGGCCAAATCTACTGGCTTTCCAGCCTTCCTGTGCTAGCACAGTGGGGACCTGGATTTGATCCATAAAGTGCTATGTTGGAGCTACATGTATGTGTAATTAGTTAGGTACAAACAACTGCCCCTCCACCTCCTCTTTTCATAGCGTATTAATTGTAGAAAGGTTGTAGAAATTCTAACCTGTGTGCCATTTGGTTACAAAATAGCTTTACTACATTTTTTTCTAAAAATGTGCTCAAAATAAGTTTTTAAATCTGAAATATTAAGGGAACGTACAGTAGGGAATGCTGTTCTTTTCCGCAATGTATTGAATTGCTTATGGACAAATTGAGTGGATGATCTGGGCATCAGCTTTAATTCTGAAATCAATTTATAACATATTGTGGTACTGCAGGGAATTTGGATTGAGGTTTACAATTCCTAACAGTATGTTTATATTACAAACTGAAGTCGAACTATATCAGGTTACTCAGTCACCACAGTAATTACACTACCTTCCTTGGGTCGCTGGTGCACATCCTCACCAGGAGCGCTTCTGTCACCTAAGATGTACAGTGTGGGGAGCTGAGAGCCCGGTCTCAGCTCCCTGTCAGGATCCTGGCTGTCACCTCTGGTTCCCAGTGGGCCTGCCCCACTCTTCGTCCCCTATTCCCTACTGGGAGTGGGGAGAAGCCACCCAGGGCTTCTGGCCCCCCGTTCTCTGCTGGACATGGAGGGAAGACACCCAGGGCTTCTCACCCACAGGGAGTGGGGTTTATCTGCCCTGACTTCTTGCCCTGTCCACTTCCCACTGGGCAGTCTTGTCAATTTCATAGCTCAATGAACTGTGAAATTGACAAGACAGTGGATATAAGTAACACAGTGTCTACACAGCCACTGTGTAGCCCTAACTATGCCAACATAAGCTTTATGCCTTTTGTGGAGGGGAAGTTGTTATGCTGGTGTAATAGGGCACTTACATCCCCTGGTGGAAGGCTGTAGTGTAGACACTGACATAATTAGGTTGACATAAACTGTTTTATGTCACCCTAAGTGTGTAGTGTAGACCAGCCCTCAGTGGGTGAGGTGGAGATGGTCAGGGGTTGGTTCTGCATTATACTGAATGAAAACATAGTGTGCTGTTTATAAAGATACTTGATTTTAAAGCTGTCCATTGATGTTTTAGATACCCACCTTAGTCCTGAGTCTGAGTGTATGAAATGCTGACAGTTTCATTCTGCTGTCCTGGAGAACATGTGTACTGAAAAGTGCTGAATGGCACTCTTGGTATGGAAACTATGTTGTACAGAAGACAGGATGTGTAACAGTGTTGAAAATCTAATCAGGAATGCTTCATGGGGCTGCAAAATCATTGCTGGCTAAAACATTTTCACAGGAAAGTGAAGCTGTAATTGCCCAAGGTCATGATTGCAAACACTGTGTTACTGTGCAGCCTCCTGGACCAAAAGGAATATAACTGTACTGTCAGCTAACGTTTACATTCCCGTTTTCCCTCTTGCAATGTTGCCATTACATGGCTAAAGGTTAGAGGACTGAGCAGAAATTCGGATTACAGTCAGCAGGATCAGCATTCTCCACACTCAGATCCCTAGCATGATAACATTGTGTGTGGTAACAGCACTTTTCTATACTGGCTGTGTAAGCAGGACCCTTCCCCACCTGCTCAGTCCATGTAGTCTCTACTATATGGAAAGCCCAAACTCACCCTCTTCCTGGTGTGCAGTTTTATTAACAAAGAAAGCAACAGTAAGACAGCGTGAAGGTCAGTTACAAGATTGCTCAGTCTAGACCCTCTTCCCACTGAGTCCCTTGCTTGTGAGTGGGATAATGAGTCACCCACCTCAGTGAGTCAACAAACCCAGCTGGAATTCGTTACCTGTCCTGTTTTTGAGTAGTTGTTTTTTTAAACCTTGGGTTTAGTAGAACAAATATGAAAAAATAACCTCAAATATAGTCTAGCAGGCCGAATTTTGAGGTCCTTAGTCAATTTTCATTCAGCCTTACTCAAGCAAAACTCCTCTTAAATTAATAAAAGAGGTGTGTGATTAAAACTGATTTTAGGATTTGTTCCACCAATGAACACTGCCACACAAAATTCTGAATCTTCACAGTTATTGTTAAGGCTGCAATGGCAAACCACTCAAAGTTAGGAAATTCAGAGCCAAAGACTCCACAGCTTCCTGAACTGATCCTTTTTGTATATGTCCCAGCACACGTTCCAATTTGTAAAACCATTCTTTGTTCTGAGACCCCTGGTAGAACAACCATATGTGCTGCAGTATCTGTTAAGGACACTCTAACAGGCTTCACTCCGTGTGTTCTATTTGTATCGGTGTGCTTCAGTATGTATTTTCCTGATGCTTTTGGTTGTTTCATTTCTCTTCTCTCGGGCTAACACTAGAACCCTGTAGCCTTGTTGTCTTGCCGTGTTCCTGATGTCCTGTTCTCATTGTGCCTTTTCAGCCCTTGTAATGGTGATGGGGCTGTGTCTTTCCAAGGCGCCATCACTGTTGTGCCTCACTGCTACCAAGGGGGAGGTATAGCTCAGTGGTTTGAGCATTGGTCTGCTAAACCGAGGATTATGAGCTCAATCCTTGAGGGGGCCATTTAGAGAACTGGGGCAAAATCAGTACTTGGTCCTGCTACTGAAGGCAGGGGGCTGGACTCAATGACCTTTCAGCTCTATAAGATACATGCATCTCTATAAATTTTATATTACCCTTTGCATTATTAAGAAGGAAAATATCATGCGCCAGAGGCTCAGCTGGTGTGAACCAGTGTTATTGAAGCTCCACCAATTTACCCAAGTTGAGGATCTGACCCTCCATTTTTCCTAAGTCAATACTTTATACTGTGAATTCTCCAACAGCAACCAAACTAGCACCATAAAGAGGAGCAGCCTGGTGAGATTACCAGGCAAGAGTCTAATTGCCAAGATTTCAATAACCTCCAGTTAATCAGAAGCCCTGCCACAGAGATGCTTCAGTGTCATAGTATGGGGCAGACTGGGGCTGGGTCTCTGCGATAGTGTGAGTAAAGTCCAAGCCAAAGCTAGCTTTGCAGGAAGGGAACAGCAGCCAGCACTGTCTGCTGTAGCACCTGGCATCAGCGGGGCATGCTTCTCAAAAATATGCCTTCCAGCAGCACTGACTGCAGCTTGGGCAGTGTCCCTCTTCCTCTTCACCAGTTGGCTCAGTGCTTTATGCTCACTAATTGTTCCTACATGATGCTTGATTTAGCCTGGAGGGATTCCTAGCGGTACTGAGTGCCAGAGACGAGGGCCAGTTCTCAGCTCTGCTCTTTTGCCATTTCCAGATGGTTGTGACTGCCAAGGAGTGCCCTGAAAACACGACTGCTGTGATAATGGGGTGCAGAAGACAGACTTACTCCTAAGCCATTTCAAGTGTTCTAGTGATTGGTGGCTTGACTTGCACCCGGAAGTGAATTGGATTGGCAGTCTGTACAGAGGGTGGAACACAGGTCCTCTCTCTATTGATCTACCTGATCTAAATGATGGGCAGCTCTTCTTTGCACTAACCCATTATAGCAGACTAGTCTTATAGTGACAAAGGCAACAATAAGCATGGCAAAGCCCACATGTGAAGGGAAAAGACGAGGTATCTTGACGAGCTGAAGAGGGAAGGAGTTTCTGACCCTGGTGGCTGTCTGGGAATCTAACAGCACCACGTCCAAAAAGACCACGACATTGCAAACCACCTTAATAGTTGGCAGGTGAACTCCATAGTGGAGGATAAAATGATAACCCCTCAGTACCTGAAAATGCCTCCCCCTGCCAGCAAGCATCACCTCAGTCTAATTCAGACCAAGCCCCTGACAGCAGGCTCCCAGCCAAGGCCTGTCCCAGCCACACACCGGGAGTGCAAGAAGATATCTCTGTTTGCACTCAGAGGAGAGTGTCAGAGAACTGAATGACAATACCCTGTGCCACAGCACTATATCACAACCCCCAGTGGCTAACTGCATGTGCTGAACCAGAGAATTGCCAGGACTGAACCCTGTGGGACTCATAGGAGGCGCAAAATTACCCATCCTATGTGTCAGGGATCTCTGAAAGGAAATTACCGTGAAGTGACTCCATCCACCCTTACAAGGTCCAGCAGGGGAGTTATTGCCACCTCAGGTTCAGTATTTGCTCTCCGCGGCCAAATGGCTATCCATTATCATCATGAATGACTGTGAATGGTCACTGTGAATTACAGTTGCCAATCACTGGGCAGAAGGATAGTGAGAATGAGTCTACAGTCTGGTCCCTAGGGTTCTCAGGTATGGTGTGGGAGACCGATCCTCAAATCCCTGCTCCAACAGCTCTTGAGGAAGGCTGAATCAAGGGGTGAGGTTGAGAAAGCTCCATACCAGACTATCCCAGAGCTCAGTGGTTAGGGTACTTCCTTGTAATGTGGAAGACCCAAGTTCAGATCATTTTTCCACGTCAAGCAGAGGGGAATTCTGTATCTCAAAGGAGTGCCTTACTCACTGGAATAAAGCTTTAAAGGGAGGCATGCCCTCGTCTGGATATTTTGTGAATCCCTTGCTGTGGTCAAAATGCCTAAAAGATTAAATGGTTTGTTTCAACATTACCCAAATGTTTGGACTAACATTTTTTTGTCTTAGAAATGTTGAAACATTTTGATTCATTTCAACTTGAAATTTTTTTGTTTTCAATTTCTGATTTCTTTAAGTGCCATTTTTGGTTCAACCCAGACACTTTTTAAAATTTATTTTTATTTTGCAATTTGCCAGTGAACTGAAATTCCGTTCTGGACCCAACTTTACTCCTGAATTCTAATCCCAGCTGGGCAGTGGCCTCATGCTACAATTTGGTCAGTCGCAGCAATGTGTGTTACAGTTTCCTCCACTGTAAAATGGGCATGATACATACCTCTCAAGGATTTAGGGGGCATTATTTAGGCAATATATGTTCAGTGCATTGAACGTGCAAAGTGCTACATAGTGTTGTAACAGTACAAGAATTGTCCTTTAATAGCATATTTTGCAAACTCCCCAAGACAGTGTAAACAGTCCCCAGTGGTCGGATACCAGGGAAGCAGTCCGTTTCCAATTTTTAGCTTTCACCCATTTGTCATGACAGGAGGGATTCAACAGCCTGCCTCTAAAGTTCCCAGAGGCTTAGAAACAGAGGCATCTGCTGGGGTTATGAACTAGTTAGTAGTTCAGCTCAGCAGCAGGGGATCCTGTAAACTGATCAGATCTGTCTTTATCTGTAGGTTTCACAGCTGTCATGGGAAATGCTGTGTTTGCTGTACAACTTCAGGGGTATAGACTTAAATGTATAGTTGGATGATATTGTATCACAGGACTGGAGCAGAAGATGATCAGAAAGTCAGATTTGGTTGGTTGCTTGGTTTTCAGTTGGAGTATGTTCAATTTTGGAAATGTTCTAAGAAAAGAAGATGATTATTTTTTTCTTTGCCTCCCTTGGATTTAGTATGAAGTGACTTAGAGACAAAGCTGAGAGGTTTGTGCCACATTTTACTTTCCATTCCACTGGCATATTCCAACAGCAAATGTTCTCCCAATTATACCCATGTATATGACATATATGTTTTAAATCATATTTGTCTGTCACAAACAAACCTTTTCCCACCCTCTTTCTGTATACCACCTGACATCTTGTGCAGTGTTCCTGTTATCTATGACATGGTCCAGCGTGCAACCTCATTCCTTTCCATCCACACCTCACTCAGCCATGGCTACTACATGTTGCTAAGAGTTAGGGAGCTGCAGCATTTGCAGTCATTTCTGGTAGCCTTTCTTCTGCTTGCAGTCAGGGACTGATGCCTACACATGCCTTTCTCAGGCGCTAGGTTGCTTTTGCGCCTGATAGATCCTTTGCTACTGTAATAGTGAGGCATTTTGGGGAACTTCTGAGTTGTTGAAAGTTCTCTTCTGCCTCAGAGATGGAGAACAGATGTTAATGATGAAAAGAGGAGGGATTTTGGCTGTTTTTAGGTGTGTGTGTGGGGCCGGGGAGAGCTCTAAAATGGTAAGAACCCCACCCTACAGAAGCCCTTAATGGCATAGTGAAAAAATTTACTGTTACCTGCACCTGACCTGGTGTTTTGCCTCAGTGCAGAGTGTGTATAAAGCACCCCCATTCTGATCTGGACATACTTCTGGTTTGGCAGTGGAGATTCAGGCCCACAGTGTCCAGTAACTGATGGGAGAAAGGGCTAGTTCAAAACCAACCTGTCCTGGAAAAGAGAGCAGCATGAGTGTTAGAAATTGTGTATTGTCCTGGCAGAGACTCCACAGCTGATGTGCACACCTGCAATCCTAACCATATGATGGGGCATCCAAAGCCAGGCTTGGGCCGGTGGCATCACACTGTTGAACCTCACTCAAACAAAAAGATCCCTCTACTTGAAGATACACATCCCCATGTCAGCTGTATCGCCCAGCTGCTTATGAACACATAGTGTATGAGCTGAACCAGTTAGCATTTTTTTCCCTTCAGAGTTTGACACAAGAATCGGCAGCACCAGCTGTGATGAGTCTTTTTTGTTGTATTTCTTTCTGCTACTGTCAAAGAAATCAGTATGTTGCCTTTCTGTGTAACCTGTCAGCTTTAGCTCTCTCTCCTACCTTTCTTTTTCTTGAACCATTAACTTAACCTGGAATGATCAGGGAGTGCACTGGAGTTTCAGCGTACTACTATGTGAAAATGGCAGTCGTCTCAGACGCCAAAGTAGACTTGTTGGACCTGATTTTCTGCACCATTTTAATGGATGGCGAAACTCCACTGAGGCTAACAGAGTTATAGCAGTGCAAACCCAGTGTTACAGAGTGACAATCAGGCCCAATGACTTTAGAGTAATAGTATGCAATCACATTATTAACAAATGCAAAATGGGATTACTGTATGGAAAAGAGTGAGGCTAAGAAAACGCTGTATGTTTTGGTGCTGCCGTATATTTTAAGGAATGCATTTTCCATTATGAAATATGGTCTATATTTAATGCATGTGATCTAGATATATGTGGTTAATTGGCTGCATAGCAGACTAAATATTGACCTACATTGTTGAAAGTGCCTAGTGCAAAATTTGCAGGTGTCCAACTTGAGACAACTTAAATTTTCAGAAAATGCTGAGCACCTGCCCTCTGGGAATCAGACCCCTTTTTAAAGGCATCTCCCAGTCATCTGATCATTGTGGCACCCAAAATCACTAGGTATTTTTGACAATTGAGGACAGCGTCTCTAAAGCTGTGAATCAGATCTGCCACCTTCATAAATTTGTCACAGGGGAGAACAACAATAATTATTTTCCCGTTTTGTTTATTACTATTTCCACGTTTTGTATGTTAACAGGTGAGAACAGTATAAAAGAGCCCAAAGGCAAGATAGCTTTAAAGGGAGACAGTCAGCTTAAACTGGTTCAAAAGTTACACTTTGTGTAAACAAGCTGTTTGTGAAAGCTAGAGCCAATAGGCAAGTTTGCACATTTATTTTTCCGAGTCCCATGCTGTTTTGTTTTTTTTTAAACACAAATAAGCATCTTCCAGCTGTGTTTAAAACCCAGATATTGAAGCACTAACAACCACAAAATGAAACAAGATTAATAGATTATAAGGTGACAAGGGACATTGTTATCATCTAGTCTGACCTCCTGTGTAACAGAAAGCTGATTTTCTTAGCCCAGCTGAGAAAAATGCAAATAATAAAAACACAATAAAATAAACAAAGGTCATAATATCATCAGTTTTTTTTTTTGTTTTGGTTCGTTTTAACTTATTTCATGTTTCTGTAAAGAAATATGTATGTGTAATCCACTTGGTGCACTGTTGTCCCCTAGTGGTAGCTGGGCCGTGGGTAGAGGTTGATGAGCCTGTTTGACAGAGGTGGATCTTTTAGTTCAAGTCTCAGAGGCCCATGATTTAAGATCCAGAGATCTGATGTTTGATTCCCATTTCCAGTGATCTTGCAGCCCTCCCAATTCCAGAGAAGGGGTGTTCCATTCATGTTTTAAGTTTAAGTTAAGAGAGTCTCTTTATGTATTTTTTCTGAAATGACCAAAGGAATTTGAATTTGTTAAGAGCATATCTACAACAACATGCACAGGCTGCTGGCATTATGATAGCCTTCCATACTGTCAAGTCACAATATGGGGATCTTGGGCTCAATCCCTTTACTCTCCGAGTATCCTGCAGATAGGCCTAATGATTCATATGATTGGGGCTCTGAAGGACCATGCCCCTTCACGTGGCATTTTTAAGGCTGGGGTTGGAAGGAAAGTTTGTCTATATTTTGCCATCACTGGAGTTGTTTAGGAACAGGTTGGACAAACGCTCCAGGGTCAGTCTAGGTATACTTGGTCCTGTCTTGGTGCAGGGGGCTGTACTTGATGACCTCTCAAGGAATCTTCCAGCCCAATGTTTCTGTGATTCTCCCTGTATTTTGTTATATTATTTTATTTACTGTTTTGTTACTGTACGGAAATCATTTTCTAGCACAGAGACGTGTGTGGGGAAGGAGCAGGTTGGATTAACCATAAGCATCAACTGTGACAGCTGCCTGCTGAGCCAAGTGGTGTCCCTTGGCCACAGAATTGTGAATTTTGCAAACTGTGACAGTTTTTATTCACTTTGGACTGGAAAAAAATCATATATTTTTCTGCACAAACATCCAAGCGCTTCCCCACCTCAGGCCATCCCCCATCTCCTGTCACCACCAGCCAGACCATTTTCTCCCATTTTCCTCACTGTGCTTTTGTTTGAGTACTGTCAGAAGCACCACCTTTTCTCAACACAGTTATGCAGTGGGTTTGACTTAGGGGGAACATCCAGGCACTCTTGTAGTTTCAAAAGGTAATTTACAAGCAAAAGAACCCGGGTGATGCCACAACTGTAGAAATGATCTCAAACTCATTTATTACAGCGCCAGACATACTGCATTGTAGTTGTACAGAAGAGACAAAACAAAAACTACCTCTTCAAGGTGCAACCATTTAGGCGACCGGGCACTAGGATTTGGGGGGCGCCATTTTCTTCGGCAGCGACCACGGTGGCCAGATCTTTGGCCGCCCTGGTCGCTGCCAGCATTTAGGCGGAGGGAGCTGGGGCAGAGGAGTGTGGGGAGGGTCACCTGCAGCAAGTAAAGGGGGAGGCACGCAGGGGAACTCCCAGCCCCAGCTCACCCTTGACCCGTCTCCTCCCCAAGCATGCCATCGCCACTTCACTTCTCCCGCCTCCCAGGCTTGCGGTGCCGAAGCTGATTAGCGGCACAAGCCTGGGAGGCGGGAGAAGTGAAGTAGCAACGACGTGCTCGGGGTGCTCATGCTTGTGCACGGAGCAGATGTGAGCTGGGGCCGGGAGGAGGGTGCCTCAGGACAGAGGGTGGGGGATGGGGAGCTGCCACAAGGGGGGCACCTCAGGGCAGCGGGGGGAGCTGCCGTGGGGGGGCCACCTCAGGGCGGGAGTGCAGGGGGAGGAGGGCGCAAGGTGGAAGTTTTGCCTAGGGCGCGAAACATCCTTGCACCGGCCCTGGTGCCCAGTGCTCCATCTGCTCATGTTAGTTAAGACACATTTTAGCTCGCACAAGAAATGTTGGGCCATGTCCTCCCTTGCTATAACTCAGGGTAGCTCCATTGAATTCAGTGGGCCAAATCATCAACTAGTGTAAGTCACCTTAATGCCATTGGACACAATGGAGCTATGCCAGTTTGCGCCTCTGAAAATATGGTCTTAAGATTCTGTACACCTCTCTTCCTTTCCTGTTACTAACACAGCTATGAGACTGGACAAAAATAAAAACTGAAGTGAAGCCTAAATTCTTTTCCCTGGTTAAATTTTGAAAGATGAATATGTTCTGCTTTTAGATGAAAGTGAGCATCACTAAACTGGACATATTTATTGAATTACCTCATAGCAAAATGTGTTTCCTCCATTTTCACATACTTCCTCTCTCTCCCCTGGTAACAAATGTTTTAATCTACTGATGACAGGGAGAAAATGCTACATTAGCTATGACATAGAGAGAAGGCACTATTCACTGGCTGTTTCGATATTATATATTATGCAGAAAATACTTCGCAAGAGCTTAATTACTCTTATTTCAAATGCTTAATATATGGTAGGTTAAGCCATTGTAGAGAACATAAGAACAGCCATGCTGGGTGACACCAAAGATCCATCTAGCCCATTAGCCTCTTTTCCAACAGTGGCCAATACCAGATGCTTCAGAGGGAATGAACAGAACAGGCAATCATCGAGTGATGCACTCCTAGCTTCTGGCAGTCAGAGTCTAGGGACATCCAGAGCATGGGGTTACATCCCTGACCATCTTGGCTAATAGCCTTGATGGACCTATCCCCCAGAAACGTATATAATTCTTTTTTGTGAAGGCCGTTATAGTTTTGGCCTTCACAACATAACCTGTGGAACTCATTGCCAGGAGGACTGTGCGTTGTGTGAAGAGGTACTTCCTTTTGCTTTTTTTTAAACCTGCTGCCAGTTCATTTAACTGGTTGACCCCTGGTTCTTGTGTTATGTGAAGGAGTATATAACACTTCCCTACTCACTGTGTCTATTCCATTCATGATTTTGAACTCAAGCACGCACAAAGGGCTGTTCTGGATCCTTATGAACTCAGACGTTTTAAATTAGAAATGTAATTAGTCTTTTTTTTCATGAATGGTGAAGATGGTAGGTTTTAGATTGCATAGTGTTAAATTCATTGAAAATAAGACTATACTTCTGTGCAGTAACTACATGTATGTTA
This sequence comes from Chelonoidis abingdonii, assembly GCF_003597395.2. NCBI lineage: Eukaryota > Metazoa > Chordata > Testudines > Testudinidae > Chelonoidis > Chelonoidis abingdonii. The sequence continues at coordinate 8,002,335 of NC_133773.1, read as the reverse complement.
TTTATAATGTGTGGTTTTCACAAGCAGGATACCCTGTTTACTTCACTGCATATACCAGTTTAAGCTAAAGTGCTCCACTGTGTTTCTTTAAAGTGGCAGTGCCCAGTTCAATACAAAGAGGTCCTTACCGTATATCACTTTGACATAGTTTGTGCCAGTTCATTTTAAAAATAAACCAGCGCAACATGTAATTTAATCCTCCACTGCCCCCAGTTAAAATTAAATCAAGGAGACAAATCCCAAATGCTGTGCTTTAAAAAAAAAAAAAAAAAATCCCTACACAAGCAAATTCCCCATGAAGTCAGAGTAAGGCCTGCATATATGTTGAGAGCTTCAGGATCTGGTCTGGCCTGAGCAGGTCTGCATTAACTAATCAATGTGTGTGCATATCACTACGGAAACACATCCCAGCGTCATGCTTCCTAAGGGAGTGTTAGAAATGGCTGGGGATTCGTTTTGGTTGCTAAAGCGTCAGCCACATGACTGGGGATGTGAGGTGCACTGCACTGGCCACACTGGCCACAGCTGCTCTTGCTCCCGATGTGCAGAAGGGGCCACCAGGATCCGTGGGAGACGCATGGATATGTGGAAATTGCTGCCTCCTCTACAAGGGGGCAGCATGTGCTCCCACCGGTGCCTGCCCGACAGGGAAGAGAGGTATGAAAATAGTTACATTTCAGCTGCCCCCCAGTCAGGTGTGCAAACTCTTTACATCCTACACATGTGTACCCCACATCACACCCAGCCATTTTTGTATAGGTGTTACATACACTGCTGTGGGGTCTTACCTTTAACCACCCCCACTGTTCATACCTTTCTATAAAGCATCTTTCAGCTGCAGCTTTGTGTCTGTCTCAGTCATAGGGGCATAGTTTTTCATGACATTTTAATAGGTGATTTTGTCCTGGTAGGGCCCATCTCCGGTGACGTGGCAGGGACTCAAACTCAGGGCTCTAAGGACTTAGCCCAGTGCCTCAACCACTGGATTGTCTTTCCTCTTTGACTTAATGGCTATGAGTTTCAAAAGCTAAAGCTAACTGGGATAAGTTGTAAGATAAAGTGAACTTTCTTAAACAGTTTTCTGTGAGGGTTCCTTTGGCATATGGTGGATGAGATGCTCATATTTCAGTATGGCAGCCCTCAGGATCGCATGGAGTGCTTTCTGAATGGGACCCAGGAACAAGTTCAATAAGTGTCATTACCTTTGTGTCACACATTGCTTAAATATATTGCTTTCTAGTTAATTATCTTAATTAAAAACATAGGAGGTCACACCTTTGCTTTGGTGGTAACTCTATTCAGAACAGTCAGCTTTTATGTGTATCATTAGAATTCGTTAGACTGTTAAATTTGGTCCCAAAAGACCAATCCCTTAAAGAGTAATGTGTCCAGTTACACCAGTCCCTACACTTCACTTAATCTCCAAAATGAGTCATGACCAAACATCCTTCACATCCAACTGTTCACTCTGTATTTGTCTGCCTCCTCAAACCGTTAGAGGAGAGGAGAAAAAGAGAGAAAGAAAAGTTTCCCAAAGACCTTTTTTGTTTTATTTGGTGAACACCTTTTGTGGATCATTAAAAAATCCCTTTATTACTGTGTTGCGTTATGGCTAATGTAGATACTATGGAGAAAAGCACATCATGCTACACCCCTCTTTTCAGCCCTTTTTAAAGTGGTGTTAGACCTACTGAGAATTATTAAAGGGAAATACAGCCATAGGTGCTGATGTCAGCACCATGCTGTGGGATCGAACAAGAAATATGGTAGATACTTTAACTCACAAAGACATGAGATACCAGCCAAGGCTTACATTACTTCAGAGCTGAGAGCTTTTCAAAAATATTTTCTCTGAGGAGAATCAGATTTCACTCATACTTCTCTCAGCACAGACATGCCTGAGCAATGATTATTAGCTTCTTTTTGGACCTGTGCAATCCACTATTATACAGCTGATCTTTTAGCTGGCAATATGACAAACAGTTCATTCTTCTTCTTGATGGAAATATCAAAACACACGGAGCCTTGATTTAGCTCGCCCTCAAAGCAACAACATATCTTGTGATTTTGAAGACTTTTTTTTCACCTCCTCATTTTTTAGGATGAGATACTTCCTGAGTGCTATGAGAGTTTGTTGGCATCCCCAAATTCACCTCATGACTGGATGATGACAAATCTTCATGAACGTCAGGGTTTTATCCCTTTTGAAGTCAAGCAATAAGTCATTAACATCAATCTAGCCAGGACGATACATGCAAATATGCAAATTATTTCTAACTAGGTGCAATCCTTGGGATCCTGCTATATTGCCAACTTACTCTTTAGTGCAATAGATGTTGGACATTCCTGGAGTAGGCTGTATTCTGGATATATGGTTATTAGGATGATAATATTTGCATTACATAATCATAGATTAGGATCAGAATTTCACGAACGACCACACTGAATATACAAGTGACAGACTGAAGCACATCTACAAGTGGGTTCTGTAAAGTTATCCTCACAATGGGGAAGCATATTTCTGAGACCACTGCTTTTCACCATTTTATCTTTCAGTATTTTTAAGATTTAGTTTATTTTCTTTTTTATGGAGGAGTCATGTTTAATCGTGGTACAGTCTAATAGGGCCCCACTCTTCAGCTGCCACGTTGGAAACAATGACAATTCAGTTGCCAGTAAAGTTTTGCAGGATAAATGGAACGCATAATTCAGTTTCATACAGCATTGAACAAATGGTCCAAAACAGTCTTACACTAATTCATCTTGCTGCTTATTTTTAATAGTCACTATAGATTAAGAAGTTACTGCTATTTGTCTTATCACAAGTTAATAGCATTGCAGACTGCTTTACGCAATCAGATCATGTGTGCAATTGATGCAATTTTGTTCAGTAAAAATTATTCACCTCTGATGAGCCAATCAGACCACATATGGAAATATGTTTCCTGAATGGCTTATCAGCGATTAATAGGTTTTTAGACATCATCTGCTATTCAGAAAGTTACTTTAAATTTGGGAGGGGCCTGCTTCAGTTTCGAGATTCACAGCCATAAGAAAATATTTCCAACTAAGTCTTGTAGATATGTACTAAGTATATAACACCACCTGCTTTCCACTGAGATAGATATTGACACTTATTGTCCCTTTTAGTGAAATATCTTGACTGAGGGAAAAAAATCCTCTTGAATAAATTAAATGTAGGTGTTCAACTCAACAGAATTCAATATCTGCTTAAAGAAATGTTCATCAGGAAACTCACTCACTGTGACTAGAATGAGAGGTATAAATTATTAAAAATCCACAATATGTATTACTGGACGAATAGCATTTGGGGAAATCTGAACATAGAGTGTTTCTGCAACTTGCTTGGGGCCAGTAGAGTTGGGCAAAATTTTTCAGAGGAATTGTTTATTCACCAAAAAGTGAAGTTTGGGTTGACCTGAAACTGGTCATGAGTTTGACATATATGGTTTCAGTCCTCAAAAAATGGCTGGAGAAGGTGGTGATGGTGGACCCCAGCTGTGCTCCCCCCCAAAACAAACAAATGAAAAACCCTCACAGCTTTAGCTAGATGACTAGGGCACTAGCCTGCAATGTAGCACATCTAACTTCAAATCCCTTCAAATTTGCAACGGGCACAAAATGGACTTTTTTCATTTGGCCAAACATTCTGTAAAATTTCAGATTTGGTTCCACCCAAATCAATCTCCCTGCCTCCCGATTTATTTATTTATTTTGGAACGGCTGCCAAACTGAAAAATTAGTTGGCCTCACTCTAGAGTGGCCATTGAAATGGGATTGTATGTTCACTGAAGTTGGTACAGATCATCATCACTAGCATAATTGGGCCTATAACATATTTTTGTTTACTTTTTGCTGTTATTGATTTTAACATAGGCCTTCAGAATCATAAGGTTGAACTGGGATTCAAAATATATTTTTTTTCCCTCATAAAATATAAGGGCCCATTTTTAAACTTCTCTATGCCTAAAGCTTGGCAATTAAGTACATATTTTAATGAGTCTGAATGGAATAATAAAACACCATGGGAAAATGTTACTTATTTATTCATATTGTGGTATTAATCAAGAGGCGCCAGTCAGGGATTAGGACCCCATTATGCTGGGAGTTATGCACACATATGACAAAAAGATGATGGCCCCTTCCCCAAAGAGCTTAAAATTAAGGTCACGTCTACACTAAAAAGTTAGGTTGACCCAGCTACGTTGGTCAGAGCTTTGAAAAATCCACACTGCTTTGCCATGTAGAGAAGCCAACCTAACCCCAGTGTACACAGTGTTAAATCAGTGGAACAATTCTACCATCTATTGGTGGGTGGATATACTATACCGATGGGAGAACCGTTCCCATCCCTGTAGTGAGTGTCTACGCTGAAACGCTTCAGCGTCACTCTTACAGTATTTCTAGTTTTTAGTTAAAAAAAAAAAGTACTAGATAACTCGCGAGCAAAATTTAACTGTTATGATCACACTGGTATTGTCCTAAAGAATCTCTAGTGGACATCAGATAGTGCTCAACGGTGGCATTCTAGTTCCTGATTAACTAAATACTATATAGAGTTTACTTTTGATATTACTAAGTAAAAAAACAACAACCCTGTGTACTCATGTTTAGTGTTAAGTTCAAAAGAGCAGACTAAGATCATTGTTTACATGTGAAGGACCACGTTAATAGTGTGGAAAGTTTGACAAATCAATCAGATGAACAGAAAGCTAACAGAAAACACCTATGAAAAAAGCATTGGTTTCTACACCATCCTTAGATACCACATTTAAGAGTTTAATTTCGAATAGGTCTGCTAAAGCATTTCTGGATTATTGACATTTCAGTCTGCCTACTTCACAGTGAAATTCGTTAGGACGTGATAATTTTGGAATCACATTATTGGAAGCCATTGTAATATGAGGTGCTTGAGCGGCACTTTCATTCACTGGTGCATGGGTATTATTTGAAAAACATAATTTAAAAACTGAGCCACTGAGATTATGCCTGCCTCTTATTAAATGAAGGATTAGCAGCACTTCATTTGCCCAGAGAGACAGATGGCTGTCAGGCATTTTTGCTGTATAATACATAAAGATTTTAATGAAGACCATATTGAGGGTGGAAATATAGATTTTGTTTGTTTATTGAAGCACTTTTATATCTTCATGGCAATATGCACATTTCAAGCTAAATGTGCCCCACAAGAGGTCTTGCCCTGTTGCATCCTACAATGGGTGCTTTTGGGGGGCAAATACAAAGAGGAGGGAAATTCTTTCCTTCAGTGGAGGCAGCCAGCACATGGAGGATGAGCAGGGTTGCTGCTCAGTGTCTCCGCTGCAGCAGGAATCTGCCTGGTGATGGGCAGGAGGCCTTCCCAGTGTCCCCATGGGCAGAGGTCTCCAAACTGTGGGCACAGTGCACTGCTTGTGCCGCTACTATGACCAGAAGCAAAGTGCATGCTGGCCATCTGCTAGCTAGAGCTTGCTGCTGATGTAAGAAGAATTTCTGGCAGACTGCAGTGTTGTGTGTGTCTGTATTTCAGCTGCAGGGCATGGGGAGCCCCTGGGCCCATTGTCTGGCGCACTCATGTCCAGCAGGTACTGTCCTGTGCTGCTGAATACACAGAAGTAGCAACTCCTTAGGTTTTCTTCTGCCCGGCTCTTGCATTGGTGTGGGACTGGACAAGATTCAACCTTGGCGGTGTGGTTTTAATTATGCATTGGGAAAGTACAACAAAGCAGAGATTCAGACACATTGAGAGTTTCAAGCATTTCAAGGTTTTTTGCCAAAGTAGTTTGTGCCGTCTATATGTTGTGCTGCCTTTTTCTGTGGTTTTTTTAATAAGCTTTCTGTGGTTTTTAACTGCAGATAAGAAGGAATCGAGTATATGCACTACCAAGGCTTATGTCTGTTTATTGAAAATCTGCTGTGGAAAAGTTGTGCTACTTTCCCTCCAGCCTCTACAGTCATCTCAAAACCTCCCAGTGAAACCCCTGTGTTCCGTCACAGGTTTGGGGCCAATATTAGTATTAATGATCATATCTAAACAGATCTTCCCGGGCAGAGTAGGTGTCATGAGGAGGGTCCTGTATGGATGTCTTAGCCCCACACCCTTCTTCCTGTCGGTCCCTTTCCCGGGGGCAGGTTATCCTGTAACCTACTGCAGGGTTTCTTAGGCACCTGGTGCAGGCCGCTAGCAGAGACTTGACTAGATGATCTATCAGTCTAATAATGGTACAGCTGTTAGTGTATTCCACACTACCGAGACTCTTCTTAGCTTTGGTAACTTCTCAGAAGGCATTGGCTACTGTGTACGCTTTGGTCTCTTGGATTTAAATGGATGATTTACTTACTTGAACTTTCTTTGGACTCAATCCTGCAGAGTGGCCAAGCACCGAGGCTTCTTTCTGTTTGGGCTAGAGAGTTGAGAGCTGTGGGGAAGAAGTTTCTGGTCTTCACATCCACAGTCAGAATCCAACAGCTGGTATCAGTATCGCAAACGAATAACAATGTCAGTCTTCCATGCAGACCCCAGTGCCACTCTGTGTGCACTGCGGTGTGACGTGCTCATTTGGTACTCACTTGCAGACTCTGCATCATGTTTCCCTTACATGTAAAAACCCACAGAAGGGAGGGGGGAATCATCTGGAACAGCAAGATTTATCACATACTCCCACTCTGCCTCTTTGTGATGTGGGGTTGGCTATGGATTCTTAGCTGCCATGTAATGGAGCATGAGGAACCCCTGGGGCCTGGGATCTATGGGAAAATGAAAAGCCTATGGGTCTCAGACCATCCTTGTGCAGCCGCTCTGACTCCATACCCCTTCCAGCATCCTCTCCAAAGCACTGTCAGAACAGCTGATGTGATGCTATTGGATAAAGTCTGCAATCTTGTAGGGGGGACAGTATAACCTCAATGGTGCACATAGGGACCATATTTCTCTATGCAGCAGCATCTTACACAACTGAGACTAGCGTAATTTACTCAACTACCAGAGGAGAAAAAGTCATAAAGAGCAACATGCTATCCAGTGCTTTCCCCTTTCTGTCCAGCCATATTCCTTTTCACAGTAGGCATCACAGAACATGCATTGTTGGCATTAGTGCTGATTAGGTTATGTACACTAAGAGCAATGTACGACATAGTAGTGTTTCACTTCTACATGACAGTGGATCAACTCATTTTTTCTCCCCTACATGCGTGGAGCAGAGCCTAATATGAGAGCCCAAGACTGCATCCAGCTCAGTACAGTGGACAGTACAGTCCCTAACATCAAATGAAGAATCTTCACAAAAATTATCTAATGATGTGTTCTTATGTGAAGGACATAACAGCATTTTTTGGATTGTTACTGTCTGATGTGGGAAATAAGCTAACATGACAGGAGAAGTCTAATACAGAACCAAAACGTGCATCTGTGATACTTCTCGGTGTCCAGGGAATTGCTACATCTGCTTACAGCATGACAGAACCTCCTCTGGGCCCACTAGCAGGAATCCTCTGCTCACCACTGGAAGCACAAGAGCTCTGTTCTGGGCTCTGCCTGCCTCACTTTTTCTCTCTGTAAACTAGAGATGGACACAGCCCACTTCCTTACACTCTGCACTCAGGTGCTCAGCCCCTTGTCTTCTGCACATATTTAGCAAACCTGGGGTGAAGTAACTTAAAGGACTTACTGGTATGCTGGAGTCCTGAGCAGGAGGCGCGACCTCAACCAGAAGGGGTGGGGCCTCAACCGGAAGGGGCAGGGCCTTTAAATCCTCGACCCCTTTAAATCAAGGGGTTCCATCCGCCAGGTCCTGCCAGCCAGGATCCTGGCTCCCGGCCCCCCTCAGCCCGCTACCAGCCTGAGCTTCTGCTCACTCAAGCCAGCAGGAGGCTGAGCGGGGCTGGCGGCTGGTACCCCGACTGGAAAGGGGCCAGCAGCCAGAACCTCAGACCCTCAGCGGGCTGAGTGCTGCCGGCACCCCAGACTGGCAACGGACTGAGCCGCTCAGCCCCCCGCTGGCCCCACTCGCCCCCCCGCCAGCCCCGCTCAGCCCACTGCTGACTGAGTGAATGGAACCCCAGACCGGCAGCAGGCTGAGCAGGGCCAGTGGCTGGACCCCAGACTGGCAGGGGGCTCAGCAGAGCCAGCGGCTGGATCCCAGACCAGCAGCAGGTTGAGCAGGGCTGGTGGCTGGAATCCCAGAAAAGGATCCCAGGCAAGGATCACACTAAATTGATAAGATCTGCAATTTAATTTTAGTTTAAATGAAGCTTCTTAAATATTTTAAAACCCTTATTTACTTTAACAACAATAGTTTATTTATATAATATAGACATAGAGAGAGATCTTCTATAAACGTTAAAATGTGTTACTGGCACACAAAACCTTACATTACAGTGAACTTGGCACACCACTTCTGAAAGGTTGCCAACCCCTGATCTAGAACATCCCTGACAGGAGTGTTTCTAACCTGCTTTTAAAAATCTCCAATGATGGAGATTTCACAGCTTCCCTAGGGAATTTGTTCCAGTGCTTAACCATCCTCACAGTTAAGAAGTTTTTCCTAATGTCCAACCTAAACCTCCCTTGCTGCAATTTAAACCTATTGCTTCTTGTCCTATCCTCAGCGGTTAAGAAGAACAATTTTTCTCCCTCCTTCTTGTAACAACCTTTAGTGTACTTGAAAACTGTTATCATCTCCCCTTCAGTCTTCTCTTTTCCAGACTAAACAAACCCATTTTTTTTCAATCTTTCCTTGTAGATCATGTTTTCTAGACCTTTGATTGTTTAGATTTATTTTCTAAAAATCTCATTTTTTATGATGGAATAAACACAGACTGGATGATCTGTTCTTGACAGAATTTTGTCACTAAATAAAATCCTTAACTTGGGTTAAACAAAGGGATGGATAAATAGATAGATAGATAGTTGGGGGATGGATGGATGGATTGATAGCTAGATAGCTAGATGTAAATTTTTAACTCTTCTTGAGGAGAAAGGGAAATGGAGCCATCCTCTCTTAATATACTATCTGGTGTGACACCTTTTATAAAAGCTGGAAAATCACTGGACACAATTCTTTAGTTTTAAACCTTCCACTGCCTGCTGTATTCTCCTTAAACAATTCATCCTTGAGTTGTCTGTTTCTGTTGTGTGTTTGAACGTGTAGCAAAGTCTCGCTTTTCCAGTCCAAGGACAGTTATAAAACTGGAGTGTTATTAAATATTCATACCCAAACGAACACAACTGGCACAAGCCCCATTGCTGCTATGTCCTTTCAGAGAATACCAAACTCTGGTGCAACCACACTCTGCTCTCCAGAACTGCCCTTGTCTTCAGCTGAGCTCAAATGGAGCAAGAGGAGTGTCCTAAGAACCCGGGCTAAGGTATAAATTGATGAAATGGGAGAGTGAGGGACCAGTCAGCTCCCCCACCTACCCTGGATGACCAATGAGTGGATAGAGTCTCCAGAGGAGGAGGAGCCATCTTTGCATTACCCACGTATGTGCTCCCCTCTCTCTTCTACTGGGGCTCTCTCAATCACTTCAAGATGCATCAAGTTTCTCAGCCACTGGGGCAGGTACCTACACCCCTGTTGTTCCCCTGTGCATGCTACCAAAGAGGAGAGTCCCATGCAGGACTGTACGTGTGACACAGTGGTAGTTGTCTCCTAAGTGTGCCTTGTGGATGGCTGAGCACAACTAGACTTGCTTCTGATTATATATTAGGAAGACAACAGTTAATGTTGTATTCTGCTCAAGTGGGTTCATTGTGCTGGAGACTATTAAGAGGCAGTTTTCAGAGATGGCCATTCAGTGCTATCAACATTTTGTTTTGTTAATGGGGATCCTGGGTGTCATCATGGAATCTGTGTATTTATTGTGGCAGTAGGGGGCCAGATGTCCTGATTTTATAGGGACAGTCCTAACGTTTGGGTCTTTTTTCTTATATAGGCTCCTATTACACCCCACCCCCATCTGGTCACCCTATGTGGCAACTATGGAGATCAGATATTGTCCTTATGAGGAAGATACGTGAACTATACTAGTAAAATATAACAGTGCTTCAGTAACAAGATAGGTGTAGCAGGACTTGTTGTAAGAGAAATAAACATGTCTACATTTGCTTAAGTTGTGATGAAGTGTTAGGACAACCTGAGCGATATATGCAGCGTGTGAATTTTGTAAACTAAAATCATTATCGTTAAAGTACTGTAGCCCATTCAGACATTGCAACTATGACACAGACTTCTCTGTAATTAATGCTTTCTGACCAAATTGTTAAATTCTTTGAGTGGCAGTGCTGATCGTTTTTAAATGTCATTCCATAGTACACTATGAAGGAATCAGAGATACAGTGAAAATTGCTCAGTATGTTTAATTCTTTTCTTATTACTATTTTATATGAGAACCAAGGGACACTCAATGGGTTAAATTCTCCAGGCTTCCAAGATACCTCAATGCAACTCCTTTAAAGCAATATGGAGTTGCCCCAGTATAATCAAGAGGAGAATTTGGCCCACTGAAATTCCAGAGCAGTAAATTTAGATCCAATAGAAAGACATACTTATTTGCTTTACCTATGGAAATCATCAAGCAGGAGGTAGTCATCTACTATGGCTGGCATTTAAAAGGATTGGATACTGTTATAACCACTAATAATTGATAAAGAGTCCTGTGGCACCTTATAGAGTAACAGATGTTTTGGAGCATAAGCTTTTGTGGGTGAATACCCACTTCGTCAGATGCGTGTAGTGGAAATTTCCAGAGGCAGGTATAAATATGCAGGCAAGAACCTGCCTCTGGAAATTTCCAGTACATGCATCTGGCGAAGTGAGTATTCACCCACGAAAGTTTATGCTCCAAAACGTCTGTTAGTACATAAGGTGCCGCAGGACTCTTTGTCGCTTTTTACAGATCCAGACTAACACAGCTACCCCTCCGATACTTAACCACTAATAATGTGTAGTTCAGCAAGATAAGAGTAATGAATTCTTCACAATGCTCAGCTGGCCATGAGTAAATTCTCTCCTCCAGCCTGTTTCCCCCTACCTATAGCATTGCACAATTGTTTCAGTGCATTGTAAAAGGATTTTGCCATCCTCTGAAGCATAAATTTCTATCCACTATACTGCCAGCAGAACAGTAGGAAAGATGGATCAGTAACAATTCCTATGGGGCTAGAAGCTTTGAGACACATCACCAATGCCTTTAAAAAAAACAAACTCTCATTTTTCAAGAAAATGAATTATGGCCAGCTACAATCAGGTGTAGTGTTGACAGGTGATGTGCAAGTTTATCTGTAACTGCTGGGTCCACTTGGTTTTAATCCTGACTAGTTACATCTCTGCATCACCCTCTCTCCTGCAGAATCAGCCATGTAGCTAACTCCACTGAGGCCTTGACTGCGGACAGCTCGAGTCATTTCACTTTTCACTTCAACCTGTTTTAAGCTAGAGATGAGTCTGAACCAAGGCCCCACATCCAGAGACAGCTGAACTTTGGAGAAATTTGCAGCAGGATCTGACCCCTATGGGTGGCTCATGCTTCTTTCCCCATCAGGAGCTGTAGATTGAAACACTGTATATAGAAAAATAGATATAGATAATATTCAAAGCCTGTTCCTGAAATTTTTCTCTTTGAACTTGGAGAGCTGGCAGGATCAGTCTCACAGAGGAGCCACTGCTTGGAAATGCCTATTGCGAATTTTTGGAAGGCAAAAACCAAATACATGTATCTTCCTCTGTGGTATTATCCCTAGTCCTTGTAAGTGTCTCTCTCTGTTCTCTGAACCTCACCGTGATGCCAGTAAATGTTCACTTCTCTCAGAAACAAGTGACATTCCTCAGTGATAATCTGTGGGGTTTGCTGTCCTCTCCACCTCCAGTGGATGAGGCACCAAGAACCCAGCAGAACAGAATTTGGGGAGCACGTAAACCACTTCCAACCTATGGCCCTAGATAGATGTGTTTTTCTTTTTCTTTTCTGTGAAACACCCTGCACGTTGCTATATAAAATATGATTGTTAGCAGTAACAGTAGTGTTTAGTCTACTTCTGATCATGATGCAGATGTCCAAGATTAAGACTGGTGCATCTTTACCTATGAATACAGAAATCACATTATCTACAACAGAATCATTAACACGTCATAATTTGTCAACTCTTCTCATACAGTTACCATAGGTATCTCCTAATTCTAAGTGTGGGGAGGAACTGTTAATTTCAGATATCTCTGAGGCTTTCGGTGGTGCTGTAAAATGTTGAATTTTTAATGGTGAGCCATTTGATGTGTCTTCTGTTGACTGGACTATGGCCTGTTCCCTGCACAATTAGCTATAGCTCCCGTTCAGAGCGAATTCATGCAAAGTGTTCCTCTCGTCTCTCCTGTTGCCATCAGTTTTGAGATGTGTTGTCTGTTTTGTTGCTGTTGTGTTAGATGGATCACAACTTCTTTCTTAAACTTTGATACTGCAGCAGCTGACTTTGTGTGTCTCTTCTTTTCTCTAGTGGGGTCACAGAAGGTGTTGGTTGTTTACCAGGGCTTTTGTTGTCTTCAGTCTGCTTTCCTTCCCACGAAGGAGTGATTTTCAACAGATACAAGCATGCCAGCAGTGTCATATAAGCTACACAACTAAAGCATGCATTACCATGCACCAGTGACTTGGTTCAGATTGACTGCACAGCTAGTGACCTCATACAGTGCAAGATCATGACACAAGCAGGAGGGCAGACAGGAAATAGGTCAATGTCTCATCTACTGTAGGAACATCAAGTTTACCTGATGACAACAGCAGTTTGAGAGCTGATTGTTAAAACTCCTGCGTGTACTGTGGTCTTAAGGAGAGGAAAGGGGCCCGCTGTCTGCTGATTCTGTGCAAGGGGGACTATGACCGCAGTCCCTCGGGAGTCAGCTGAGGTCACTCAATTGGAGTGAACTGCAAAGAACTGGGCAGACAATCCCCAGGCTGGTAGATATTCCAATATGTAGATTTACCAAGCCAGCACCAAACAGCTTCTTTATTACCTCACTGATTGCCCAGGAGCAAACAACACAGTTCCCTTGAAGTAACTCAGCCTCAGGCCTCAACTCAGACACCCATGTCAAATATGATGAAGATTACTGAAAATTTTATTCATCATATAAAAATGTTCTACCAATCCCAAAGGATCTGACACATTACCTCCCAGGTTAATGAATATTCCGGATCTTACCCAAATACTCGCTTACAGCCAATTCTTATTAACTAAACTAAAATTTATTGAAAAAGAAAAGAGAGAGAGAGAGTATGGTTAAAATATTAGTATACATACAGACATGAGTACAATCTTGAAATTCAGATTCATAGCAGAGGTGGTGAGCTTTGTAGCTGGAAAAGAGTTCTTTTAGAATTTAGTCCATACGTTATAGTCCAGTGTCCAATATCATATTCAGGGTGTTCCATCTTAGGACTGGGATCTCAGTCTTGCGACTCAAACTTCCCCCGATGAAGCTTAAGTAGATCTGAGATAAAAAGTATTGGAACCCAAGGGTCGTTTATACAGTTTTCTAGCAGCCACTTGACCATACAGTCCTGGGTGAACAATAGGCTTTTGATGTAAGCTTCTGTTTCCTAAACCTCACCGGTAATTAACTATGAATTAACATAAGATAATTTATCCATTAAGCAGTTTGTGATAAACTTTAAAGATACATATAGACAATGACATTATTGCACCCAAGATTCATCTAAATGTTATATTCCCTTTTGATATCTGAATAAATAGATATAGTAACAGACAGGAACTGTCTGTTTACATGGCCATCATCAATAAGTAAACACATACAATTAGCATCACCGCTAATTTTCTAACAATACATGTTTGCATTTCAAAGTTCTAGCCTATTTATTATTGAATGGCCCTAATTACCACTTGCATACTTTCTAATATGTTGGCTTTGGGTTAGTTAGCCTGCACGCTGTTTAACCCTTTATGGCCATGTGTTAAACTTTGTATAAGATTCGTTGTAATTATATAACAGTGGTAGCAATAATGATTTTTATGGTAATATTTTAATTAGACAACATCACATTTAGGAATGTTGCATACAAAATGAAGCAGTGCAGTGGAAGGGAAAGTGTAGGGCATCCATCTCTTCTAAGACTCTACACAAGGCTTCTGGGTGAAAAATCTATATCTGCTCTGCAAGCGTGGGCGGCAGGTGAACAAGCTGTTGGGGAAAGCTAGCTCCTGGCCCCTCCTCCTCTGTCCAAAGCCTCCCCCTCCCCCACCTGGTCTGCTCCTGTCCCCTGCCAGAGCCCAGAGTACCCCTCCTGGTCCCCTGCGAACCCCAGTCCCAGCCCCGGAGTACGAGGTGGGCACTGCAGCTGGAGTGCCCCCAGCCCCAGCGCGCTCGGTGGGTGGTGCGGCCAGTGCACCCCTAGCCCCACCTCTGGAGCTCTGGGTGGGAGTGGGGGAGCACAGGCCCAGCACCCCCAGTGCCGGGCAGGCAGCGTGCTGTAGCCTCACCCCCAGGCTTTGTCAGCACTGGCACCAGCCTGCCTGCCCCAGCCTCTCTGTCCTGGAAGAGAGAGAAGGGAACTGGGAGTGGGCAGGAAAGTCCTGGGGGCAGAGCATGGGTAGGGCCATGTCAGGCTGTTTGGGGAGGCCGGCCTGTCATACCCACCGCCTGTGTCTGCAGGGGCCTGATCCAAAGCTGATTGAGGTGATGGGAGTCTTTCCATTGACTTCAGTGGGTTTGGCTCAGGCCGTAAATGCTCCTTGGGATAGGCTGTAAGGTTATGGCACCAAAGCCTTTCAGCAGTGCACACATGTGCTGAATAGGTTTGTTCAGCAGTAAGGGGATCAGGTCTGCTAAAGAGGATGAGCCTCATTGAAAACACTGTAGTGCCTGATAAACAAAACAGATGTACATTGCAGGATATGGACTTTTTGGTAGCCTGTTAATATTAGTAACATGTTAATATTGTAACTGCCATAAATATTTCATATTTACAAATAGTGTTGTATTTAAATCCTTTCTATTGTTTTGTTAAGGAGGGAGGCCATCATGATGCTAATGTTTTTGTAAGTGCTGACAGCACGCTTGGTTCTGTACAAGACCTAGACCCAAATCCTGAGAACACTTAGGTACCTGTGTGACTTTACTCACATGAGCAGTGCACTCAGGGCCAGTGGAAATATTCTCCTAGGTAAAATTGTGCAGGTTCATTTGGTTTTTCAGGATTTGGCCATAGATAGTAAGACAGTCCCTATCCTGAATAGTTTATTCTATCTAGAAATCTGTTTCAACCTTATTTCAATTAATAAAAATCTTATTTTAAGCTCTGGGCATGATCTAAAGGCAATGGAAAGATCCTTGATTGAGTTCAGTGGACTTTGGCTCAGGCCCTGATTGCTTTTAAGACTGCAGTACAGCTAAGTCATGTGCCTGTATTTTATCTAGTGTATATCAGAGGAAACAATGTTTTACATATTTATATATATATATAACAGTCACAAAATATAACAATAACTGAAGTAAATTAATAATACTTCCTTTCATTTGGAAGAGGTATAGAAAAGTACCTGGCCAATACAGTACCATTAATCTATTCTCTTTTCTCCTTTCTCTCTTTACTTCTCTCTCTACAATAGAAGTGGAACAAAAAGGTAATTAAATACCTTTCAAATTATATATATTACTTATTTATAGGCTAAGTTATTTAACAGTTTAACATTTAGTTGAAATACCTTTGTCATTAATTCTCACCTTTTTTTTTTTTTGGTTAAAGTTTATTTAGTTTCTCTGCTGCTCAACTTCACAAGACAATATCTATTTTTTGCTGAAAAGATTTTGCTAGTATAGTTTTCTTTCTCAATCTTCTACTCTAAAAGCATGATTTTTTTTTAAAGACCCTGTAGACACAGTGCCCCATACATTAGCTACTGTAAAACAGTGTCACGGCTTCATTGGCTCCACTGGAGTTCTAGCTGAGAATGTGGCCCAAAATTTCATGTATCATTTGAATTTGTGATTTTTCCCATGTTCTGTCTTTTTTCAGGGGGCTTAATCAACTTCTGCACTGTTGAAAACAATTGGTTGACTTCTAAGCAAGAAGTGATAATTCAACTGCCCTGTATACCAGCCCCATACTAATAGAAATGTTTAATGGGACAGTTGTGCCAGGCCAGTTGTTATGTTTCAGGTCATCTTCATACTTCAATAAAACACACAAGAACATTGACTCAATTGTAATATGTGATGAGCCCCCTCCAACTCACACTGACGTCAACTCCCATTGACCTCACTGAGAGTTCGGTCAACCCCCTTGGTATTGTGCCCAGAACTCATGTAGCTTTAAGTCATTCTTCCATGTCAATCTGCATCAGCACAAGGGTCCACCACTGGATCAGTTCCAGGATTAGGACCTCGGTGTGCACTTGAAATTTACTTAGTCTCCATCAATTTGTTTTTTATATTGTAATATTCCGTAGCACTCCCTGTATGCCAACACACAGTATATTCTTTCCTTAATACAGATGCATAACTCCCGTGAATGAGAGTTAAACAGGGAATCAAAGGGAGAATGTAAACTAGACAGCAGTTCAGTTTGTTGTCACATGCTGCAATCATTTCACTGCTTGCCAGGTTGTGCTCTGGCCCATTCTGTGTGTACTGCCCTGTAGCACATAGTTCTCCTTCAGTTTATCAGTCAAAGATAAGATTTAAGTGTTACTTTAATTCTTACGTCGGCAGGGCACATGTGCTGTGCCTTCTCCTAACCTCTGTCCATGCAACGTGTCACCCTAAAATCAAACCGAGCCAGCTGAATCCTGTCCCATTTCTATTCTGAAGTCTGAGCAGCAAAGCACAGCTAGCCAAAACCGTTCCTGTGTGCTCCTCTCACGTAACCATAGAAGGTATATGTTTTAAGTTTGAATGCTACTGTGTTTAACAGGACATTTTTAACTGATTAAAATCTAGACTTGGGTTCCTCTCCAGTGAACTTTATTCTTTTCCTTCCTTTCTTCCTTGCTTCCTGTCGTTTCTTTCTCCTCTCAGTATTCATCCATTGTTCATTTTTAATTGTGTGGACTGCATGTTCTGTGTGTTCTGTAGCAGCTTCAAAAATCGTACTGCTAGTTATGGCCCATACTAGGGTATTTTTGTCTTCCTGTTTGCTTTCAGTGTTCCTTTGAGTTGCTGAGGGAGTTGCCTCTGTTTTGTTATGGTACCTTTAGAATATTTAATTCCACCTGGGCTGTAAGGATGAATTATTTTTTTTTAATTTCCATTTCTAGGGCAATCTTCCGCAGACTGTTCAAACTAAATATGTGGAAAAATTCCCCAGAAATTTACCCTTCACCTAGCAGTTATAGATATGGTGTAGAATATAATCTGAAAATACAAACCCATAAATCCCTTGGGAATACATATTCATTTCAGAGTTTAGAAAGGCAAATAGTCCAAGTACGTACACCAGTAAAAATAGATTCCAAAAGTAGTAAGGAAATGAACTGATGTTGATTGAAAAGGCAGCAAAAATCAATATGGAGGAACACGTCCTGTCCTAGACCACTCACTGCCCGTGGTGAAGGTAATCTGCAAATAGACTACATTTGTTGTGGGCTGATTGTACTCTGCTGCAGAGCTATAAATGATTAGAAGTTAATGCCAAACCATCAGAGCTCTTTTTAACTTCCTTTTTTTGTGTTTAACTCTTTTCCCCTCCAACAGTTTTTCTTTGTCCTGGCCTACTAAAAGGTGTATACCAGAGTGAACATTTATTTGAGTCAGACCATCAGTCTGGGGCCTGGTGCAAGGATCCTCTACAGGCTTCTGACAAGATTTACTACATGCCTTGGACCCCGTACAGAACTGACACCCTGACGGAGTATTCTTCCAAGGATGATTTCATAGCCGGGAGACCAACCACCACCTATAAGCTCCCTCACCGGGTAGATGGCACCGGATTTGTAGTGTACGATGGGGCTTTGTTCTTCAACAAGGAGCGAACCAGGAATATAGTCAAGTTTGACTTGAGGACAAGAATAAAAAGCGGGGAGGCTATCATAGCAAATGCCAATTACCATGACACCTCTCCTTACAGGTGGGGAGGCAAGTCCGACATAGACTTGGCAGTGGATGAGAACGGGCTATGGGTAATCTATGCAACAGAACAAAACAATGGCAAAATTGTCATTAGCCAGTTAAACCCTTACACCTTAAGGATCGAAGGGACATGGGATACAGCCTATGACAAAAGGTCGGCTTCCAACGCTTTCATGATCTGTGGGATTTTATATGTGGTGAAGTCGGTGTATGAAGATGACGACAATGAAGCCACAGGAAATAAGATAGACTATATTTACAACACTGACCAAAGCAAGGATAGTCTGGTGGATGTTCCCTTTCCAAACTCGTACCAGTACATCGCTGCTGTGGATTATAACCCCAGGGACAACCTCCTTTATGTATGGAACAACTATCATGTGGTGAAATATTCTTTGGATTTTGGACCACTGGACAGCAGATCAGGTAAGGTTCTGTGCTAAGTTTTGCTTGTGACTTCCATTATCTATAACCTGAAGCTGTTGTTTTTTTTTCTGTGAAGTTAAAGTATATTTCTCTTTGATTGCATGTGTCTGTGCATGACTTAAGGCCTAGTTCTCCTCACCCTTAATGCTTAGCTGCTTCAAACAGACACTTTACTGTTTACAGAACATTTTCTTTATAGCTTACTTTGAAAATAAATGGAACAGGGAATAAATTGTCAGTGATAAGCCTGAGCCAATCTCCAAATGTCCAAGTTCAGATAATCAGAATCACCAGCAGAGATTCCTGTTTTCATTGTATTTATTCTATCCATGAATCCCCCGTGCTTTTATAACCATGACAGAACATTACTTTTGTGAAACATAGCTCAGATGTTGCTCTCTTTGTAAATACCATGAGGCAGATCCTCAGCTGGTTTACATCAGTGTAGCTGCAATGAAGTCAATTAAATGTTGAAGAATGACATGAGCTGAGAATCTGAGCCCAGATATGTGTGTGCATATGTGCGCACGCGCGCACACGTTTTGTTTGTTGTCTTGTGTATTCGTGATTAATTTCAGAGTAGGAAACATGATCCAGACCAGTTTTTCTTGCTTCTCTGGGTCATTCATGTTGCTGTTCAGGTAAAAAATAGTTTGGGTAGGTCATATCATTTAAATCTTAATAGAAGGAAATTATATTCCATCACTAAGTAAAGACTGGAATCTGAAAGAACTCCAACTTCCAATAGATTTCCCTCAGATATCATCACTGTAATTATATTTGGCTGAATTTTTCATTAATTTGGATCAAATTCTTCCTTGTTACATAAGTGTAAATCCAGAGTTACTCCATTGTCAATGAATTTGGCTCTAATTCACTAAATCATGCAGATGTCTTAATTGTTTTCTTTTAGATTTTAAAGTGTTTACTCCTATACATACTATATGCAATAATGATTTAAATTCAGTTTATCTATGATCGATTATATCTTTCCTGAATGCTGAGCAGGTAACAGGAAAAGCAGAATTCATATAATTTAGAAGGCGAATAATTTAGTTATTAATGTGGTTTTTTTTCTCCTAAAATGTTACCATTCTGTTAAATACGATGACAAAGAAAAGACTATGAGCATGTCTACACAAACACATTAGTTGGCAGAAAGCTGGGGTATGAATCTACCTTGGACTAGACCGAGGCATGCTCACTGTCTCTGTGGGCCCTGATACCACACTGTAAAAGTTCCCTAAGCACTTTAGTCAGTTCCCGTATCCACGCTGGGTAGATCAAAGTGCACCACAGCAGGGTCCACATGGATGCTCAGGACTTCTCTATGCTGCCCCGCAGTTCAGACTACAGGCATGTGAATAGCAGTGTGTACCAAAATGCTGTGTTGTAACTCCTTGTGTGGATGCTGCTGGCGCAAACTAAAAGGTTCCCAGTTCACATCAATGTAGTCGTCTTCTAAGAGGACTAACTGAATGCAAAGTAGGAACCTAACTGTAGGACAGTGTAAGACATGCCCTTCGTGGATGGAAGGCTAACGTGGGGTAGATTCACACCGCAGCTGCGGTAAACGTAAGTAGTTCCTATAGACAAGTCCCGAAGAAGTAGTTCAAGGTCTTTAGCTTGGATCCCACCATTTCTCTGTAATCAGGCTGTGATTAGTGTGCACAACAATACTTTTAGATAAAGAGATTTTAAAGGAAATTGTGACTTTGCAAATCTGGGAATGAGCAGAAGTGAAAATAAGTTCCAGCCCTACAGCAAAATGCAGGGAAATGAGGAGAAACATGAGACAAAAGACCCAGAGTTGGTACTGTGAGAAGGAAGAACAGGGAGAATTTAAAGGTATTGATCTATGAAGAATTTCAGATGGGGAGAAAAAATGAAAAGTATTGTTTCACTTCACAAGTTAATGATAAGCACGTACTTCATGAGTGGTGGAGTGAAACGGAACAATATGTGAGTTATTGGTCATCCGAAAGGAGCAAAAATCAATTGCATTCTTTTCTTATTCTAGTGTATTTTATCCTTTTTGAGAAATCTTTTCCATATACTTCAGTGGAGTCTCTGCTGTCCCTTTTTCAGATAGTGGCTGTGGACAGTAACTGAATCTGTTACAAAAAAATTAATCTTGCCTTCAGTGAAAAATGAGGTGGTTGCGGGTTTGTGAACAAGAGAAATATTTTTGTTGTTTTTTCCTTTCTGAGCTCAGAAGTTCAGTGAGAGCTGAGCAATCTTTGGGGCTATTTGGATGCTGTGCTTAGTGTTGCTTCATTATAGACAGAAGGGCTATTCGTGACATTTTGATCTGGATTTGAAGTTCTCCTCATTTTAGAAGAGTTTGGGTAAAAATTAAATATTGGATGAAAATTAAAATTGCAAGTAGAAAACATTTCACTAGGGGAAAATATTTGTTTTGGAAAATGGCAAGTATTGTCTGAGATTCACTTCAGATAATTTTGCAGTTGCAACAGGGGATTGACTGTCACCAGCTTTAGGCCTTCCCCTTCCTTCCCTTCCCCCTCCCCCGGGAAACCCCCCCCCCCTCCTGTTTGCAGGTGTTCCAAAGCATGGAATTTAACCCTGTTTGAATCTCCTTTGTGAAACATAAAACTAAACAATGATACATATCCATTGATCTCCCCCACCAGGGCATAGGGGTGGCCAGATTTCTTGCCTTTCTCAGCCTGTATTCTTTTTCCATGCTGTGGAAAATCTCTGTCACTTCCTGTTTGACAGAAAACATCATCCTGTGATGTCACAGGTCCCCAGGGTTGTGTGGGACTTTTGAGGTCATTGATCCTAAAAAATGATATGTTCTCCAATAGAGAGCCAGGATGGGCCAAGGGCCGTTCACAAAGACAAATAAGTGAACTTGGCTGCAAAATTCCCCACACAGCCCCATTGGTGCGGTCATTATTTTACTTCCAAATCCAACACACTCACTCATTTCTGAGTGAGTGAGTGAGTCGACATTTACTAGATTGGATGTGTTTGTGGGTAAGGGAGAGAGAATCTTCAAAACCTTGACAAAGCCCTGGGTGGGATGATTTAGTTGGGAATTGGTCCTGCTTTGAGCAGGGGGTTGGACTAGATGACCTCCTGAGGTCCCTTCCAACCCCGATGTTGTATGATTCTATGATTCTATGTAGAGAATGTCTGTGGTTCTTTCCCTCTCTCATGAGTTAAGGCCCAATATACTGCATTTTGAAGTCAATGGGAGTTGTTTATGTTGACATCAGTGAGTATTGGATCAGGCCCCAAAATGTCATCTTTAACAAGGAACAGCACAACAGCTGAGGAAACGGACAGCAATACCAGCTGTAGCAGTCTGGTAAGCAGTGAGGGAATCTGATCTCTTTCTAAGAAAAAATCAGGGATAGCTTAATATTTTTTTCCTGTTTTAAAAATGCCTGAGTTGTTCAGTGCCTTTACAACTAATTTAGTTCAAGCATGAAACATTAAGTAGCACTTTCTTACTACGTCACAATTTCAGAGTAGTAAAACATGTAAACAATATGTATTTAATTAGAAAATAAAGAAAAGGATGGTAAAATTGATGGGGAGAATTGCCTGTTAAAATCAATTAGGAGAGAAGTTTAGAAACAAGGCCTTTGGAAAACAAAAGTTGCCTGCAACAAGAAAATTGATTTATCACGCAATCTAAATAACTAGTAACATATTGGAAATACATTTTAATAAAAACTCCAAACATACAAACATAAAAACAAACAAACAGATGCTTGAGTCTTTGCTTTCCTTGAAATAATCATTCTTTTTACCTTTTCTCAAAACAATCTAAAGGAATAAGTCTTTTAAATGCATCAGTTTGTCCCCCCCACCAATTAATACTTTTTTGTGGACTTTAATTGAAAGATGTGTCTCCAAATGTAGCTTTTATACACATTGGAGAGCACTCCTATAAAAATGTTTTCTACATGTGATTGCTGAAATGGAACAATAGGCATTTGTTCCTTGCAGGGGATCAGTGGCAAAGGATCATGGGAATTCAGCAGCTTGGCCTCTCTTAAAGAAGTAGACAAGGGGACACGTTGAAATCTTAGATCTGTAGCAAAGTCAAGTGAAATTCAATTGAGCTGGAGACAGCCAGCTCAGTGCTTTTTACAGAGTGAAACCAAATACTGATTTTTTCTCTAAAACTGCTAATTAAATGCTGCATTTTAAGGAGTTTCCTCCCTTTGTTATTTTATTGGGAGCTGGATTCAATTACTGTAAAGGAATCTTTTGAAGAAAGGTCTGTTTAGGGTCCACAAAACCTATGAAGCTGATTGTTCACCCATATCTCCAGGAGGTGATACTGGGTAGAAGGAAATGATCTATCCCTCCTGTTCTTCAGTCTCTACAGTGGCCATTTGCTTCCTGGATGCCTTCTTATGTTGAGCTTCTGCTAGTCTGTTTCCTTGCCTGTTGGGTGGAAGTAACATTGAAAATGACTCTTCACTTCTATCAGTATTCTCCATAACAAATGCTCCAGGAACTTCAACTAAAATAATAGTGTTGATGTTCTGGTCTACTGCTTGCAACATTATGCTCCAGAAGTGAGCTGAGGTCAAAATTGTGAGTGGTGCACATGAAGTGAAGACCCTTTCCTGTATCTTTTATGATCCTAACATTAACCCAAGCTAAAGCTATTCATTCTGATTATCCCCATCTGGTGACCCAGCTGGCATAGATAATCTGCAAAACCCCACCCTTGTCTCCTACTGTACTACTGGAGTAAAACAAGGGTGGCGCTTGGACAGTGACACCCACTGGTGGGGTGCTGCTTATCCTCCACAGCAGCAGTGCTGTCCCTGCCTCCTCATCGGGGAGCAGTCCTTGAGAGCTCTACTCCTTATGTGAGGTTCTTCGCTCTGCTCTGTACCCCTGTAAGAGACAGGTACAGTCTGGCCTGCTGACATTTGAGGCTGTAGGTGTAAGTAAATGCTACTCAGCATGACTGAGACCTGCAGAATTGATCCCTGAAGCCCCAGCCCATCCCATAACAAAATGCTGGGATTAAAAATAATTAATGTTGCTTGTCAGGATTCAAGGCCATGCATCAAATTCCACTGTGTTACCACAGTCGGAAGCTAGAGTAATCTCACTGGTTTCAGCAGAGTTATTCTGGATTTACAGCAGTGTCAGTGGGAGCAGGATGATTTTACCGGAGCAATCTATCCAAAAACACGTGTTCACCCTCGAGAGAAGAATTTTCGGTTGTATTTTAGGTGTAATTCATGCTGGGACATACATATGTAGGGCTCAGGGTCTAGTCTAATGCAATCCTTTTTGATGCAGATGGACTTGTGCCACTGGTGAAAGGGGTGTGCGTGGGGGGGGGTGACACAGTTTCTCCTGACCTGTACACTCTTGCAGTATGGAGTGTAGGGCTCTCAGGTGCTGTATTACTGCAGGGAGTTGGTTGCATGTGACACTGTGTGGGACACAGTGTCAGTTTTGAACAGCTATAGTCAAACCAATGAATTCTTGAATCCATTTTTCAAGACATGTCCAGTTTCTGTTTTCTGGGCGGGTGAAACAGTATAACACAAATTCTGCTTACCTCTTCCTTGGCCGAGCTGAAAACTAGTTGGTTTGAGCTATGTCATCACTGCAGCTAACTGGAGATAGCTACACTTCAGTTAGCCTAGCGTGAGTCAGAGCAGCCATGCTGCAAACTAACTCTCTTTGAGCTGCACTAAGTGATTGGAGCAGTTGCTGATTTGTGCTCACTCAGGCTGTCGCTAGACCCCTGCTGAGCCAGCAGGCTTGAATTTAAAGTGCCATCACACTCCAGCTAAAGATTCTTGCCTGTGTGTGGGTGTTAGGTTAGGTTAGGGGCAGCACTTGAGTTAGCTCTGCAATGAAGACAAGCCCTTAAGCTCACCCTGGGTACAATGGTGGTGACATTTGTTGGCAGGGGAAACATTTTGAGGAAGTGTCAGTTGCTGTGGGTGGACCCTTAGTTGTGATGGCATTAGCTCTCCGGGTGTGAAAATACTTTGCTTTCTCAAGCTCTTACTGGGCTCATCTGCTGCTCCTAGCACTTCAAGAAACAGAGGTGGATGAAAAGGCCCACGGTTGGTTGGAGATTGCCTCCTTTACTCACAGCAGTGGCGGCCTATACCTTTGTCAGTCAACAGCCAAGCTTCTGTGAGGTGTTCTGAAGGCCCTTGAGCAGCGTGAGCTATTACTGAATGAGGCTGCCTGGTCTTTTAGACAGGATAGAGGCCACCAAGAGCGTGTTACAGCTATGCAGCCTAATGCACACTGGTTGCAGAGCCTTTCTCTGGTTTTGATTACTATCTACAAACTCTAAATGGTTTAGCTCCGAGTTACCTTAAAGACCACTCATAAGCCCTTATGTGACACCTGAAACTTGCCGTCCTTAGGGTGAAACCTCCCGGAGCAAGAGTGGCTGGTATGTAGAATTATCTCCTGCAGGAAATCTCTCTGAGTCTAAGCATATCTATTTTTAGAACATGATGCAAGATTCACATTTTCATTCAGCGTTTTTTTTAGTAACTGTGTGTGTTGGAATTTCCTTGGCAGTCAGTTTCCTAGCTGGAAACCCTCCACTCTGATTCTGGTCTGTTCAGGACAGCTGATTAGCTTGCTTTAGTGGGCTTAGAAATATATGCTTCCTGTTTTGGAGGAAATGTGTTATTGTCTTGATCTAAGTTATGGCCAGGAGCCCATCCATTACAGTGCTGTGTACCTGACAAACATGAAATTAATAGTTATGCCCATCTGGTAACATGTAGCATTCATATAATGCCTACATGTGTGTTGGAGACTTCTGTATATTGTATATTACCATTGTGTTTTATCAGGCATGTAGTGAAATGTGATAGTAAACTACTGTACCTACCTTTGACATTTTAAAAAAATGCAGAGAATGCGTTTAAAACTTGTATCCCCAGGTTTGTGTTTTATATTGGAGTATGCGCTCTTGACATGTGATGGCAACCATTTAATTCAGTAAATTCTGTTGCTTCTTCTTTCTCTTCTTTTTTTTTTAAGCAGTTTTACAATGCAGATAAGGTGAACCCTCTGTCCTTAAAATATGCTAATTAAGTGCATTTGCGTCTCAGTTAAAAGATGTGGCAGTGTAGTGATGAATAAGAACTTTAAACACATATGACACCTCGTTAAAATGTAATTTTCACATCATAATTCTGAGCCCGTTACTTTGACAGCTGAGTAATGTGAATGGTGAGCAGAGAATCTTGAACATTTTCAAACCAGTCACGTGCTAATAGGTAGCTGAAAGCAGCTTTCTGCATTGTTTAGCTTGAAACATCCTTGCCAGGGAAATACATCAAGAGAGCTGTAGAATTTTAAAGCACGCCTGTGTACAGGATATGAATTGCTACAGTTTCAAGATCTCAGGGTGATAAGACACATTTCCTGTCTCTGAAATTTAATCCAGGCTGAATTTCAAAATCCACACTGAACCTTGGTGTTGTACAGCTCCTGATGCTGGATGATGGCAATATTTCAGGGGGCTGCTAGTTGTTAATTGCAGATGATTCTGTATTTTTCTTTTCCAGTTGCTTTCCTCTGAGCATCCCTAGGTCTCCTCTCCAGCTCTTCTTCACTGCTTGCAGTGGTGGCTGCCGGCTTACGTACATTGTTGCTGGAGTCGTTATAGCAAGCCCAGCCATTGCTTACAGT
This sequence comes from Chelonoidis abingdonii, assembly GCF_003597395.2. Classification (NCBI taxonomy): domain Eukaryota; kingdom Metazoa; phylum Chordata; order Testudines; family Testudinidae; genus Chelonoidis; species Chelonoidis abingdonii. The sequence goes on along the minus strand of NC_133773.1, from coordinate 7,976,134 downwards.
AGCAGTCACATGCATGTTTATGATGAACGAAATTCTTGGCTTATAGTCTTTGATCTCTTCCTTTCTGTGACTGTGTCCCAGGAATTGAAGGTTCCCCTTTAAATAAATCATGTTCCTTTCTGCTGTGTAGCCAGAAGGGTATGTCAGTCCTGGCAAGGGCAAGAATTCAGTTCAACTGACTCTCTGTGTTTGGAATGACACTGGCACCTTAGTGTTAATTTGTTGGTCTAGCTACTTATTTGAAAGGATCAAGCTAATACGATAAAGTCCAAAGACCAGTCAGTACATTTATTGGATGTTATGGAGCATCTGTCTTTTCTTCTTTTACTCATTAAAAACAGTGCTTGTGTACTATTGGCAGCTCTTATAATGGTCATCCTGCCATTCAGCAACTGAAGCTGGAGTGGGAACTTTCTTCTGTTCTGCCTCCTCATTGGAAGTCTCAGATTCCTGCAGTGTGAGAGCCCCAGTATTCCAAATGCTCCTTTTGTGGAGCTGCTCAGACATTTCACTAGAGCTTGGCTTGCACACAGTGAGCGTCTTCTTGGCCTGTCCAGTAAAAACACATGTGGCTTCTTGCTTCTCCGAAGTAAAATCATCCTTCTATAAATGGGACTGCAGAATGGGAAATAGCTTTGCCGAGGGGAGAGAGAGGGTTCATAGTAGTTTCTCAATCACTACTCTTCTCACTGCACCTATTCACATCGTCCTGAAGCAAATGTCACAGCAGCCCGGCCGGTGGGAGAGCTGGACATACACCTCTATCCCGATATAACGCCACCTGATACAATAAGAACTCAGATATAATGCGGTAAAGCAGTGCTCCGGTGGGGCGGGGCTGCACACTCTGGCAGATCAAATCAAGTTCGATATAATGTGGTTTTACCTATAACGCGGTAAGATTTTTTAGCTCCTGAGGACAGCATTATATTGAGGTAGTGGTGTATATTTTCCTGCTTCGAAGATCCAGCTGTATCTCTCTGGGGTTTAAATTACCACCATTGTAAAGAAATGTAAATTCACGATCTAAAAACAACAACAAATAGATAAATGTGTTTTCCTGTCACCAGTTACTTGTGATCATTTGTATATATCCACATGCTACAACTCCCGAGTATAGTATTTTTTAGTGAGGGCTGAGGTTTGATGATCTTTTATTTTCTCCCAGAATGACTTTTTCATATCAGCTCCAAACAGGGTGGATTTGATTTAAATCACTGTCAGGAAGCCTCAATTTAATCATGGATTTCTACATAAAAGTGCATTCTTTTGATTGTTATAACCCTAATACATATTCTTCACAACTCAGAGATAGATGTAGGTTTCATTTTTAGAAGGTACAAACTATACATTTTTTAAGTGATTTATTTTGAAAACTTTTCAGATTAGTTTTACAGCTATATCAGAAAATGAATGATTGGTTATTTCATTTACCAAAGGTAATTGAAGCAGATATTTATGAGGTCATTGGGAGGTGAACTATCTCCAATTCAACAGGTTAATCATTAATATTTGGAAGATTTTCTTGCCAGGAATCTGTGACAGCACTAGGAGTAAAACGACAGGCAGGACTGAATCTCCATTTGTGTGTGGGCCTTTGGTTGACACTGGGCAAATACAAAATGTCCCAGCATAGTTTTGGGGGACAATTCTAAATGGTAGGCTTAATTTTTTTATTTGCAGCAAAATGAAGAGATCTAAGTATCTGATTGTGAGCCCTGGTAGCAAGGAGTAGGCTGGGGTAGGCGCGACTGCATGTGCTGCTGACTGGGAGAGCAGCCTGAGGCAGAAGCCTTCAGCTGCCATGATATTCCTGGCAGGACTGAAATCTCCATTAGACAAAACTTAAAGAAGAGAATGACCTGGAGACATCCCATTTTTGCCCAGGCGCCCCGGCAGACCTGACTGAGGCCAGCCAGGAGCACCCACGGGACGATGACGATGCTATACCAGTCCTACTGTACTGTCTGCTGTCCGCAAGGCAAGGCAAGGGGATGCTGCTGTGTAGCGCTGCAGCACCACGTCTGCCAGCAGCATCCAATAGAACATATGGTGACAATGAAAAAAGGCGAGAAACTATTTTTTTCTCTTTGCTGTCACAGGGGGGTGGGGGAGTGTTGATGAACATATACCATGAACCACCTGTGACAGTTTTTTGACCTTCATGGCTTTTGGAGCTCAGCCCAGAATTCAAATGATTTTCGGAGAGTGCGGGAACTGTGGGATAGCTACAGTAATCAGTCGCCCTCCCATCTGAGCGTCCATTTGATTCTTTTGGCTTTCTGGTACGCTTGTCTCAGCTCCTTAAGTTTTATGCATCACTGTGTTGAGTCCCGTGTGTGGCCTCTGTCCATCATTGCCTTGGAGATTTTTTCAAATGTTTTGGCATTTCGTCTTTGATAGAACAGATTCATCTCCCCATACAGAGATCAGATTCAGTAATCTCCCGTACAATCCAGCTGGAGCTCTTTTTGGTTTCTGGGACTGCATGGTCATCTGTACTGATCAGCGCTCCATGCTGAGCAAACAGGAAATAAAAATTCAAAAGTTCGCGGGGCTTTTCCTGTCTTCCTGCCAGTGCATCCGAGTTCAGACTGCTGTCCAGAGCAGTCACAATGGTGCACTGTGGGATAGCTCCCGGAGGCCCAATACCATCGAATTACGGCCACACTAACCCTAATTTAAATGGCAATGATCGATTTCAGCGATACTCCCTTGTCAGGGAGGAGTACAGAATCGATTTTAAGAGCCCTTTATATCAAGTAAAGGACTTCGTTGTGTGGATGGTGCAGGGTTAATTCAATTTAATGCTGCTAAATTCGAGATAAACTCGTAGTGTAGACCAGGCCGAAACTCACAACCCTGAGTTTAACAGGCCAATGTTGCAACTACTGAGCTATCCTTCCCCTTCCTGTTCTCCTCCTAATAAGTATGATACAGTATGGCAAGAAAATCTTCCAAATATTAATGAATTACTCCTGTTGAATTGGAGATAGTTCACCTCCCAATGACCTCATTAAATATCTGCTTCAATTACCTTTGGTAAATGAAATACCAATCATTCATTTTCTGATATAGCTGTAAAACTAATCTGAAAAGTTTCAAAATAAATCACTTAAAAATGTATAGTTTGTACCTTCTAAAAATGAAACCTACATTCTATCTCTGAGTTGTGAGAATATGTATTAGGGTTCTAACAATCAAAAATGCACTTTTATGTAGATCCATGATAAATTGAGGCTTCCTGACAGTGATTTAAATCAAATCCACCCTGTTTGGAGCTGATATGAAAAAAAGTCATTCTGGGGGAAAATAAAAAGATGTCAAACCTAGCCTCATTAAAAAAACTATAACTCGGGATTGTAGCATGTGGATATATACAAATGATCACAAAGTAATGGTGACAGGAAAAACACATTTATCTATTTGTTGTTGTTTTTAGATCGTGAATTTACATTTCTCTTTACAATGGTGGTAATTTAAACCCAAGAGAGATACAGCTGGATCTTCGAAGCCAGGAATATACACCACTACCTCACAATATAATGCTGTCCCTCAGGAGCTAAAAAATCTTACCCGTATTGGCTTATATGGTAAACACCATTATATCGAACTTGTTTGATCTGCCAGTGTTGCAGTCCCCGCCCACCGGAGCACTGCTTTACCGCATTATATCTGAGTTCTTATTGTATCAGGTGGGCGTTATATCGGGATAGAGGTGTATGTCAGCTCTCCCACCGGCCGGGCTGCTGTGACATTTGCTTCAGGACGATGTGAATAGGTGCAGTGAGAGAGTAGTGATTGAGAAACTACTATGAACCCTCTCTCTCCCCTCGCAAAGCTATTTCCCATTCTGCAGTCCCATTTATAGAAGGATGATTTTTACTTCGGAGAAGCAAGAAGCCACATGTGTTTTTACTGGACAGGCCAAGAAGACGCTCACTGTGTGCAAGCAAGCTCTAGTGAAATGTCTGAGACAGCTCCAAAAAGGAGCATTGGAATACTGGGCTCTCAACACTGCAGGAATTTGAGACTTCCAATGAGGAGGAGAACAGAAGAAAGTTCCCACTCCAGCTTCAGTTGCTGAATGAAGGTGACCATTATAAGAGCTGCCAATAGTACAAGCACTGTTTTTAATGAGTAAAAGAAGAAAAAAGACAGATGCTCCATAACATCCAATAAATTAAACTGGTAACCCCCTTTGGTCTTGGATTTTATCGTTCTTGACCTTCAATAAGTAGCTAGACCAACAAATTAAACCAATACTAAGAGTGCCAGTGTCATTCCACAACACAGAGAGTCCAGTTGAACTGAATTTTGCCACTTGCCAGATGACATGCCCTTCTGCTACACAGCAGAAAGGAACATGATTTATTTAAAAAGGGAACCTTCAATTCCTGGACATGACAGTCACAGAAAAGGAAGAGATCAAAGACTATAGAGCCAAGAATTTCGTTCATCATAAACAGGTGCATGTGACTGCTACTGTAAGCAATGACTGGGCTTGGCTTATAAAACGACTCAGCAACAAATGTAGCGTAAGCCGCAGCCGAACCACTGCAAGCAGTGAAGAAGAGCTGGAGAGGAGACCTAGGAGCTCAGAGGAAAGCAACTGGAAAAAGAAAAATACAAGAAATCCTCTGCAATTACAAACTTTAGCAGCCCCCTGGTTTGCCATCATCCAGCATCCAAGGAGCTGTAACAACAACAAGGTTTCAGCTGTGGATTTTGAAATCAGCCTGGATTAATTTCAGAGACCAGGAAATGTGTCTTATCACCCTGAGATTCTTGAAACTGTAGCAATTCATAATCCTGTTCTACATACAGGCGTGCTTTAAAATTCTCCCAGCTCTCTTGATGTATTTTTCCCCTGGCAAGGGATTCGTTCAGCTAAACAATGCGAAAAGCCTGCCCCTTTCAGCTACTCTATTAGCACGTGACTGGTTTGAAAAATGTTCAAGGATTCCTCTGCTCACATTCACATTACTCAGCTGTCAAAGTAACGGGCTCAGAAATTGCTGTGTTATGAATGTGGAAAATCAAATTTTTAAACGAGGTGTCATAACGTGTTTAAGTTTTAAGATCATCAAAGTACTAAACTGCCACATCTTTTAACTGAGACGCAATGCGCAGAACCTTATTTAGCATATTTTAAGGACAGAGGGTTCACGCTTATCTGCATTGTTAAAACTGCTAAAAAAAGAAAGAGAAAGAAGAAGCAACACAGAATTTACTGAATTAAATGGTTGCATCACATTACGTTGAGTAATGTCAGAGCGCATACTCGGCAATCTAAAACAAACAACCTGGGGATACAAGTTTTAAAACGCCGCATTCTCTGCATTTTTTTAACAAAAAAATGTTCAAGGTAGGGTACAGTAGTTTAGCTAATACATTTCAACTAACATGCCTGATAAAACACGAATGGTCATTATACATTGATATACAGAAGTCTTCCAACACACATAGTAGGCAATTATATGAATGCTACATGTTACCAGATGGGCCTAATATTAATTTCAATGTTTTGTCAGGTACAGATACAGCACTGTAATGATGGGCTCCTAGCCATACTTAGATCAAGAAAATACACATTTTCCTCCATAAACAGAAGCATATATCTTCTAAGCACCCTAAAGCACGCTATCAGCTGGTCTGAACAGACCCTGACCAGAATCAAGTGGACGGGTTTTCCGAGCTAGGACTGACTGCCAAGGAATTCCAACACACACAGTTGACTAAAAAAAACCGTCTGAAATGAGAATGTGAATCTTTGCATCATGTCTAAAAAATAGGATATGCTTGACTCAGAGAGATTTCCTGCAGGAGATAATTCTACATACCAGCCACTCTTGCTCCGGGGAAGGTTTCACCTAAGGACGGCAAAGTTTCAGGTGTCACATAAGGGCTTATGAGTGGTCTTTAAGGTAACTCGGAGCTAAACCATTTAGAGTTGTAGATAGTAATCCAACCAAGAGAAAGGCTCTGCAACCAGTGTGCATTAGGCTGCATAGCTGTAACAGCTCTGTGGCCATATCCTTCACAAGACCAGGCAGTCCTCATTCAGTAATAGCTCACGCTGCTCAACGGCCTTCAAGAACACTCACAGAAGGCTTGGCTGTTGACTGACAAAGGTTAGGACCGCACTTGCTGTGAGTAAAGGAGGCAATCTCCAATACACCGTGGGCCTTTCATCAACCCTCTGTTTCTTGAAGTGCTAGGAGGCATCAGATGAGCCCAGTAAGAGCTTTGAGAAAGCAAGTATTTTCCACACCGGAGACGTAATGCCATCACAACTAGGGTCCACCCACAGCAACTGAACACTCCTCCCATGTTTTTCCCTGCCAAAAATGTCACCACCATTGTACCCAGGGTGAGCTAAGGGCTTGTCTTCATGCAGAGCTTAACTCAAGTGCTTGCCCCTAACCTAACCTACACAACCACACACAGGCAGAATCTTTAACTGGAGTGTGATGGCACTTAAATTCAAGCCTGGCTGGCTACAGCAGGGGGTCTAGGACAGCCTGAGTGAGCACAAATCAGCACCTGCTCCAATCACTTAGTGCACGCTCAAAGAGAGTTAGTTTGCAGCCATGGCTGCTCTACTCCACGCTCGGCTAACGAAGTGTAGCTATCTCCAGTTAGCTGCAGTATGACATAGCTCAAACCAACCTAGTTTTAGCTCGGCCAAGGAAGCGGTAAGCAGAATTGTGTTATACGTTTCACCGCGCTCAGAAAAACAGAACTGTACATGTCTGAAAAATGGATTCAAGAATTCATTGGTTTGACTATAGCTGTTCAAAACTGACCCTGTGTCCCACACAGTGTCACATGCAACCAACTCCCTGCAGTAATAAGCACCTGAGCAGCCCTACAATCCCTACTGCAAGAACGTGTACAGGGTCAGGAAAACTGTGTCACAACACGGAGAATCCGGGGACGGTGCCCTCATCGGGGTTGGCTTGCCCTTGGAGAGCACAACCCGCACCGGCGTGCCGGGGTTGGGGCAGCCCAGGCTCCGTTAAAGCAATCAGGTCCCGTGCCGACGAGAAAGTCTCGGCGTGGACGGAGGTATCAGCTCTACCCCAGATCTTGGCGGGGAGCTGGGGGATCGGACTCGACGGACCCGCCGGGCCCGGAGTCAACGAAGCCCCTTGCACAGCCAGCACGGCCGCGTCGGCAGCGGGTGCTCCTTACGGGGCCGCTTAGCCGGGGTTGAGGACGTGGAGGGCCTCTTCCCGGGAGCCGGTGCCGGAGAAGGCCCGTGCCGGTGCGTCTTCGCGGTGCCGGGGGATCCGGTGCCGGAGCCGCGCTCGGTGCCGGAGGCGCGGGGTGAAGTGCCGCTTCCATAAGGAGCGTCCTGAGGTGCTGGCCTCGGTCCCTTTTCGTTCGCGGACGGAAAGATTTACAGATGCGGCACTTATCTGAGATGTGAATTCCCAGGCACTTCAGGCAGGCGTCGTGGGGATCACTGGTGGGCATCGGCTTCTTACAAGTCGAGCACGCCTTGAATCCGGCGAACCAGGCATCAGCCCGGCGCCGGGCGCGGGAGAGGGCTAGAGCCCCCGATACCGAAGTATAACGAATATAAACTATACACTAAACTAACTATAACTACAACTACAGTATGCTAAGTAACTATGACTAACTAACTAGAACAGTAACGATTGACAAGAGAAGCTAGGGATGTGGAGGTCAGCTATGCCGCGCTCCAACAGTTCCAACGACCGACACGGCGGTAAGAAGAACTGAGGAGCGGGCGAGCCGGCAGGGGTATATATCACCCGCCGTAGTGGCGCCACTCTAGGGGCGACCTGCGGCCCGCTGGAGTTGCTAGGGTAAAAGTTTTCCAACGAACGTCCACGCGCGGCGCGTACACCTACTCAATTTTGGAATGAATTGTCCAAGGAAGAAGCTATTCTTTCTGACACACTGGAGAAGAAGCTATTGCTGTTTTAAAGTGCGAGATTATCACTTCAACAAGTTCTATGAATCCAGTGCTTAAGTGACTTCCATCCAGTTCACTGGTGTGGACTTCGCTTTAAAACATCTCAGCAACATATATTGTCTTTTCTTGAATGGTTCACCCTTAACTCTGAAGTATATTATAGTTGGCATTATGGAGGGATGATTACTGGATGTCCATGTCATAGACAACTCCTCTTCTTCAACAGTTAAGGTTTGACCCTGGTAGTGAGTATTGAGAATATTTGCAAGAAAATGAGCTGGATATAGTGCTTGTCCCATTCTTTTTTTTTTAATGCTTATAATTTAACCCTGTCATTGCGTATTTCTCTTTTTAAGATCTCATTCAGTTCCTTCCAAATTTCAACAGCGTCAGCAATAAAACAGCTATTTCCCTGCATTTTGTTCAAGGCTACAGAAATAGGCTTCAGGATACTCAGCATGTGTTCAAGATTTCTCTTAAGCCCAATGTTGAGAACTTGGGCGGTGACTGCCATCTATTTTTTCATGATTTTTTTCACAAACTGTCATCAGATTAGGCCAGTGCTTGATATAGTGCTCAAAACAGTCCACTACTGAGTTCCATCGCACGTCTTGTGGGAGAGTTAGCTTAATTCCTTCCACTTTTTTCAGAGCAGCTGCTGCAAAGTGGTTGTTATGGAAGTATTTTGCAATTTCAACAACATTGGCCTTTATTTCTGAAACACTGAAGTCTTTGACTAGGAAGTGCATCAAATGAGCAATGCAACCATATGTTGTTATCTTGGGACCCTCTTCACTCCCTTCTAAATAATTTCTTCTCATCTTGGATATATTGGGAGCATTGTCTGTGACCAAGCTGCATACTAGACATTTGAAATTATTGTCATAGTTTGTTATAGCTTTTACTGCTACTTCTTGTAAGTATTCTGCTGTGTGTGCATTTCCTGATGTATCAATGATTTCTGTAAGGAAGACATTCCCTTCTTCTGTTACCACACAAGCACATACAACAAGATCATTGTGGACATTGCTCCACCCATCAAAACTCAGGTTAAGAATTTCACCCTCTAGACCTTTTGCACACTACTTGATTTCTCTTTCATACACTTTATCCAGCAATTTGCCTGCAACATCTGCTCTGTTGGGTGGACTGTATCCGGCCTTAATGACTGAACCATGTTAATGAACTGTGAGTTTTCAATCATACGGAAAGGAGAGTTTGTTGCATAAACAGACCAGGCAATTTTTTCATCAATTACCTCTTTTTGTAATCTACTGGTTCTTATCACAATTTTTTCTATGATTGTTTCTAGATGATGGAGATTTTTTTTTCTTTTTGCTACAGTTGATATACTGTGGCTATATGACATACATGATGTGACTGAAACACTATCATTGGCAGATAACTCTGAAACTATAGAAAATGATGGTGATCTTGAAGATGGATATTCTTCAGAATCCTGTATGTTGAGGATGGATTTTCCTAAACAACATAAGTCAATGCAGTTATTTAATTATTATTACCATACTGCTTATTTAGTATTCCTCATTGCATTCCCTGACACTCAGTACTACTTTAAAGGTGAAATTATAAAAGGAAGATCTGCCTATTTTAGCTATTTATTTTTTATCACAATTGCATCTAAAATGATAGTACCATAGAGTAACAACTATATTTTGTGTTCAAACATGAAAATTCAAGAATCATCAGAAGGAAGACAGGCAGTCCTTAAGAAAGAAGTATGAAATAAAAAAGTTTACCAACGTGAAGACCCTTCATGTTCAGACATGTTCCTTTCATCATCTTCAACACAGCTTCTTCCTGAGAAGGAACACTTCTCATGATGTTGTTTCATTTGGGCAACCTGGCCTTGCATTTCTTTGTTGCACTGTTTGCATTTTGCATACATGCCTATCTTACCCACAAGTAGAGGAACTTCATTAAAATATTCCCAAAATGGGTCTCTTTTACGGCCTGCTGCCATTATAGGTTTTCCCTTCTAGTGAGAGAATGGTATGGTAGAGCTCAAATCAATGAAGGCTACAGTCAGAAAGACCTCAAGACTTCTGGAATACGCTGCTCAAACAGTTTCACTTCTGTTTCTCCTGCCTGTCCCTCCCTTCTCATATTTATTTTCAGACTTCTCCTTGTCCAGATCTATTCTGCCCCCACCAATCTTCAATTCATTGAACTTTTTTAAACTTTGCACTTCTAGAGAGAGGTAAGGGATTGACTCTATGTACAGAAACTTGCAGAGGGACAATAGGGTTGAGGTCTGTTATTTCTTACCTCTATATTTTATTTATTTATTTAAAAACATGTTTGCTATTAACAAGCATGTTACCTCTGGAGACACAAATCCACAGTTTGGGAACTGCAAAACAAAGCGTCTCTGATGGTATCTTCTAGACTGAGCACGTAGTCCCATTGGGTAGATAGAAAGATTAACCTAAATAATCTATACAGAAGCCCCTGGAACCCCATAAGACTGGGTCCCTAATCCATGAGCTATTGGAACTGATTTACAAAACTTTTCTTAAACATTACATGAATATATTGTCTCATACTGTAGAATTAGAATTTTTAATCCCTATTCCATGATGAGATATCTTTGAGCTATAATGTACCTTAATTAAAACTATCTTTAGGTAGCTTTTTTCCTCAAAAAGCATTTTATCAAAAAAATCCGTTTTTAATTTAAAAAAATCCATTTTTTAATTATTTTTTTAAATCATTTATTTTTATCCGCTTGGCTCCAAAGTTAGAGGAGAGGCCTGAGTCTTTTGGTTCTGCAGCACCTCCCAGCTAAGTCACTCAACCTCTTTCTGTCTAGTTAGCCTGCTCAGGAGATTGTGGCTAGTAATGTATTTCACCTTGACAGTGCTTTCTCATCCGTAGTGCTCAAAGCACTAACGTCTCGAAGTGTTATTATCCAGGACGGCTTGATTTAAATCACAGATTTTAATCATGATTTAAATCAGCAAGCAGGAAACCTTGATTTAAATAATCACTTTTAATCTTATTTTTTTATGTATGTTTTAGAGTTTTTTTCCTAAAGAGGAGTTGATTCTAATTGGCTAGTAACCATTCAAACGTTGGCTTGCCACTAAATACAGCCTTTACATTAATTCTGGGGCTTCTCCTTTGCTACCCAGTAGGATTTATACACAGTTATTTAAGCAGTTATATAGTTTAACGTACTTTTTCTGTATCTTTGTTTTTACATTTTTAATTGTTAGAAAATGGTGAATGTTGCATTTCTTCTTTACTAGACAACTGTTAATTGTTTACTTATGGTTTGTGCGAAGCTGCATTTGGATTAAAATGGGAAATAAATTAAAATGCACAAAACAGCTTCTTAAAAGGTATTCTTTGTTGTTTTTATTATTACTAAAGAAAATTTGCTTAAATGTGCTAGGATAAATACAGACAAAAGTAAATTATCCCAACATGTTATGCATTTAAAACTAACTGATTTATTAAACAAAGGAAATATTAGCTGTAGTTTGAGAATTGAACTAATTGTTTGTGGTCACCATGTCCTTCAAGATTTTAGAAGTATTAGATCTCATCTGCCCGCATTTAATTTCTTTCATAGATTGGAAGAAGAAAACAAGTTTACTGCTTTTCCCCTCAAAGTCTCAGCTTCGAATGAACTAGTCATTGAACTTAATTAGTTGAATAAATTGAAATGAAGAAAATATTCTCTCTGCTCCTGAAGAAGAGCCTACTGTTGTCTTAAGGCGATTTAGCACTTCAGCAGACTCCTGTTCCAGGTGCTTAGATGGTGACTTCCATCAGTTCAGTGTTCTGACTTTCTTTAAACTTCAACAGCAAACATGTGCTGCTTGTTTTTTATTATGGTTTAGTTTAAATTGCTTTGATAAATCATAGTAAGTTTAGGCTGTAACGTAGATTTTCAGCATTCCAAATTCAATTTTGAATGGGTTTATTTTAAGAAGAAAAATATATTTCATTTAAATTTAAAAAAAAACTAATTTTTTTATCCACCCTGATATTATCCCACTTTTACAACTTGCCGTCCTAAGGAAAGAGATTTAATATACTTTTTGGCAGAGGCACTGTGTTATAGTGGATAAATTCACCATCGCCTGGATGGGGTCTGTTACCAGTTCTGTTACAACCTCCCTGTGTGACCTTTGGGAAGTCACTTTAACTCTGTTTTTCACTTGCTGATCTAGAAGATGGAGCTTCCTTGGCCCATCCCCTCTTGGGCTGAGGAGGCAGTTTGGGGGAAATTCAGGAAGTCAAGTAATAACGCGATTGAGGTAGTAGGAGCTCTGATTTCATCTTTCATCCCTGAGTTTCCATTCACGCTCTGGATGGTTCAGAGGAAAACCCATTTTTGACCTATGCATCCCACTGTAACACTGCATTTAATCACACACAGACACACACAATTTAAAATGAACATAAACAAAGGCCAGTTCCGGCACCTAAAGAGAAGAGAAGTAAAGAGATAACAATGCACTTTTAATGTGCACTTTATTTTTGAAATAACAATGGCGATAGGTGTCTTATATGAGCCTAGGCAGAGAAATAGACAAAATATTTCTTCCTGTGTGTTTTCCTCTATTGGCTTCGAGGAGAAAGAATCCTAACTAATTGTTAAATCAAGTAAATTTTTTAAATATTTTATTCTTGCTGCCCTTGAAAACTGGCTCTGGTATGAGACAGTGCCCAAAACTGCCTATGTTTCAAGTTTTGTGACACAGGTGATTTTTGTTGGCCAGATCTAGAAATATTAGACGTTTTACAAATGATGTCATAAAGGAGCCCATATTTCCACCTCCAAAAGTACTTACCCCCTTCAGTCTGAATTTTCAGAAGATATTCTGGTTCTCAATAACACTTAACCCTAAAAAACAGAAGTACGCATATTTATTTACTCACTTTTTTATTGTTGCCAAGAGGGCTTAAAATCGTCTTTATAATTGGACTGTAGCCACAACTTCAGCTATGGAGAGGAGACCAACTATATATAATAAAACAGTACCACACACTTGAAGGCCCAGAACTATGAAATCTAAGGCCTCTACGTCCAAAAAACCACAGATCTCTATCCCTGGGCCTAAAGGTTGACGTCTGTCTATTGTAGAAATAAACTTTTGTGTTTCCCCCACAAGCTTCAGGCAACCAAGAGATGGCAGTTCACTTATGCACAGATAGTCCAAGATTCAGCAATGCAATTAAGCGCTTGGTTAAGTGCCTTGATGAATCAGGATGGTGATAGACAAACCTGTTTCTTCTGAAGTCATGGTAGAAAACTCCCGTTACCATCAATGGGAGCAGATTTGTGTCCCCAAACTATCCACTACAAAATTTGCAAATAGCCTGGCTAATTTATAATTATTTTTCTCCAAAAGTAGCTGACACACCCAGCCGTCAGGGAGCTGCAGTTTTCACAAGAGCCTAAAAGAGTTAGGGGCCCAAATACCCATTGTAAATCAATGGGGTTTAGGCCACTAACTCCCTTAGACACTTTTAAAAAGTGCCAACTATACTTACATGGGAAGTGTTTTAAAGTGGTAGTACCAAGATTGTTTTGAACTAGAAAGAGAAAAACAAACTTCAGACCTTTTTGCTGCTCTGGCATTTTAAAGGGGACTGAAAGTGGGACTAAATTTACACTCAGTGTCTGGCACCTTCACAGTGCCAGAGAAGTGGAAAAGGGGCTCAGTGTAAAAGATAATATGGTTCTCTACGTTTGTACAGGGCCTAGCACAATGGAGCCCAATTCTGGTTGAGGCCTCTAGATGTCACAACTTCCATTGTTAAATAAAAGCAATAATGGAAGAGGTGGGAAATAAAGTGTGTCAGACATGACACAAAATGTGTTAAGTTAGAGGGAGAATGTGCACTCTTTCATTGCAGAACAAAGCTGTGTACCTGCATTTTCAGTGCACCTTCCCACGAGAAAATATATCTGTTTGCTACGGCTTCTCGTACACTGAGTTCCTTGACGTCCTGCAGGGGTCACTTCCAAACTTCTTTTTATATCCACTGTGTTTTTATCTCCTCAGTCCATCTTGCTGGACCTATCTTAATCATGGGAGTCCAAATAAAAAACCCCACATCTGTGATGACTCAAACCTTCTGTCATCTAACACAGAGTCTGTTCAAATGGGCTTACATCTTTTGCATTGGAATGATGTTCTCATCAACAACAAAATTGGAACTAGAATGTGAAGAGTTAAATGTCACCCCAGTTCATGCAAATAGAAGTGCCAGGCAGCAAACAACAACATGTAATCTTTACAGAGTGAAAGTTTCATCTAAGTAAGAAAGAAACGTAGGTTAGGGAATCTGTTCAGTAATATTCAGCATACAGTAAATGTCCTAAAAATGGAGGGTGTTTTTTTTTCTGTCAGTATAGAAATATCTCTATAATTGCTAGTTAATTATATGCCCTTTCTTTGTACTCTGAAATTTCCCTTTTAAAGCAGCAAGCTTCTGATATTCTTTCTCAAAATGCAACAAAAATGTAGATTAACCAAAGGCTCCTGCAGAAGGTAACCTTCAAACCAGCGTGTGGCTCAAAGAAGCCAAATCAAGCATCATGTTTGTACTCTCCCCCCGCTTCTTTCCCTGAATGTTTTCAAAATCTACTACAACTATGATGCCTTGAACTGATACTAACAGTCACATTGTCTCTTGTTAGTGAAGGAAAACTGTCTTTGAAGAGCTGTATTTAATTAGATTTAACCTCCCCCCCCCCCAACTCCTATATTAAAGAGATGCTAAGGATGCAGTGTTAAGCACTTTGAAGCCAGGAAATGCCAAATTTAAGGTTATACACTCACCCTTAGCCCCATTATAATACTTTCTTTGTATGATTGTATGGCTCTTTTCTATACATACTGTGTTTCAACAACCTTAGATACACAGGAAGAAAATACTAAGTATGAAAGGTCTCTTTAATCTAGCAGAGGAAGGCAGAACAAGAACCAACAGCTGGAAGTTAGAGCCAAGCAAGTTCAAATTTGAAATATGGCGAATATTTTTAACAGGGAGGATGACTAACCACTTGTGGTAATATTGCCTCCCAGTCCCAGACCTGAACTTTAGCGTCCACAATCTGGTCCTGTCCCAAACCTGGACTTTAGCGTCCAAAATCTGGGGGCTTACCTGAAACTCCCCCAAGCTCACTACCAGCTTGGATATTCTCGCTGCCACCAGATCAGGAATTGATGGGGCCTGATCCCCCCTTTCCTCTCTCTGGTGTCCCCAACCCTTCCTTGGGGGGACACCCAGATTCCAAATCCCTTGGATGCTAAAAGCAGGGGAGAAAACCCCTTCCCCCCTCCTTCCCAGGCTTGCCTCTTGGTCTAGCCTGTGAGTATTACGAAACCGGTTTCTCTGCTTCCCAAGAGATAAGCGTTCTCTACCCTCAGGACAATTGAGATGCAAAATGCCAACAGCTTGGCTTTGCCTTTCCCCGTGCCTGCCTTCCCGTGAGGGAGACAGGTACCTGATACAGAGGTGATTCTTTTTCTCTTTCCCCGTAGCCTGCTCTTTCCCTGAAAGCAATAGGAAAATAGCCCACAGCCTGGCTTTTCCCTTCCCTTTGCCTCCCTAGGAAAAGAAACTTCCACAAGTTTTAAAAGAAAAGTTTATATAAAAAAAAGGAAATATAAAACAATAATCTTGCATTAAGAAACTCAATACAGGCTCTCGCTTATAAGAAAATATGAAGAAACAGTCTGATTTAAAAGATAGCCCAATTAAACCAGTCCAACCAATCCACATACATGTAAATACAACCCAAAGCTCCTCATAGCCGAATTGCTTGGGGGTTCCTTTGTACTCACAGATGTGTAGGAGACACTTGGAGATAAGATGCAGTTAGGAGGAAGCTTGTTAACTCACAGCCGAGAAAACAACAAAAGACACAGCCATCCACATCTATTCGTACAACCCAAAGCTCCTCACAGCCGAATTGCTTTGGGGGTTCCTTTGTACTCACAGACTTTTGGTATAATATTTGAAATAAGAAGGAGTTAGGAGGAAACCTTGTTTACTCACAGCCGAGAAAACAAAAAAGACCCCGAGTATACAAATTCCCGCCCCTGACTTTAAACAATCCAGTTCTCTGATTGGTCCTCTGGTCAGGTGTTTGGTTACCCTTTCCAGGTAAAAGAACTTAACCCTTACCTTACCTATCTATTTATGACACCACTGGAACAAACTGCCCAGGGGAGTGATGGAGTCTCCATCTCTTGGTGTCTTCAGATCAAGACTTGATGTCTTTCTGGACATCGCACCTCAGTAAAACACATGTTAATAGGCTGAATATGGGAGGAACTGTATGAAATGTGTGGCCTGTGCTATGCAGGAGGCCAGATTAGATGTTCTAATGGTCCCTTCTGGCCTGAACATCTAGGAGCGAGCTGTGGGTGCTGTTTAGTACTCTGTCCTGTTCTCTGTGCCAGGCCGGAAAAAGAGCTGTGTGTAGCTCAAAAGCTTGTTTCTTTCACTAACAGACAATGGTCCAAAAAAGGAGATTGCCTCACCTGCCTTGTCTGTCTAGAGGCAATTAGTCATTTATATGAAGAGACCACATTAAACCTTTCTCATTCAACATAATTTAATTGAGTGTGCAACACAGAGTAGAAATGAAGATGTGCTGGCATTCACAGGCTACCTAAAGGCCTGATCCAATTCAAACTGAAGTCAGAGAATCTTTTTTTCATTGACTTCAGTGGGAAGTTAAGTTTGCAACCAAGGAGCGGGTTCAGGAAGTAGATATGGCAGGTTCAGAGCCTCAGACATGCCAAGGAGGGAGCAGCAGTGGCAGGAGTCTTGTTAAGAGCAAGTGGTGGTAGGGTGGAACTGACTTATTGGTGGGAGACTGAACGTGTGCCTCAGTAAATTAAATAAATATTCATCTTCCTGGGTATGGCTAAAGGGAAGAAGGGAGAGAATGAGGTCCAGATATTTTTTCCTTCAGGCTACAAGGCTGAGTGTGTCTCAAGGATGCATTTCAATCCATGAAATCCTTTTCTAGGCTTTGAGTCATAAACAAAGTGCCAGAACTTTCCCAGCACCTGCCTCTCTGCCCTCACTTGGTTCATGGGGACTTGTGCTCTGCCAGCTTTGGGTTCTGGTATCCGACTCGAGGTAGCACTGTCATTCTCACTTTTAAGAGTCCATCACTTTCACCTTGGGATTCTGATCCAGTTGCTCCAAGAACATCCCTCAGATGGAGAGTCAAAGTTAAGTAAATAGTCAGTGAGATCAATTACATGTGACTAACTCTCACTCTTGTAATAAGCAAATATGTGGCAGTTATTCATATTATTCAGTGGGGAAAGGGAAAGTGTAAGAGGAGAAGCCCAATATGTCCCTTTTTCTATAGCCATTAGTCACTGTTCATTCTGAGTTTAGGCCCACTCCACCAGCTAGACACATTGCATTATCTTCCCCCCGCAAACCACACTCCCGCTTTTTCCTCCACAGCACCACTTACCTCTTCCAGCTTTTCCCTCATGAAATCGCACAGCCCTGTGTTCTCACAACCATTTGAGCTAGTTGCTTGACTCAAAGGTACAGTGGTCTGACACACAGTGGGCACATCACCTGCATTCTATCCAATTGGCCCTGGCAAACTAGAGAGCCATTTGTGCATGCCTTGAATAGCTGCACTGGACTTACGCAATTAGATGGGTAATTGAATTGTAGTCAGCTATACAGTGCTTCAAAACAGCTCATCATCAACTAGTGTTTGGGAAAGACACCAGTAGACTTATAACTTCCTAGGGAGTGAAAAGTTCATAGAGGCTTTGCGCTTCTCCTAGCATATCTACAGTCTTTGCCCTTTAATTTCTCTCATTGTACTTTACGGAATCTGTTAAGTGAAGAACAGATTCTCGCATCCCAGGCTTGATTAGGGGAGATGCTGATTGTTGTTTCACAGGTTCATTGTTCGGGTTTTTTTGCTAAACCTGCTGCAGCTGCTCAGTAAGGAGCAAATGATCACATCATTCCTTGGTCTGTTCCCAGTGTCTTTCCAAAACATAAGCAGATGAAAAGCTATTGTTTAGTCCTGTCTAGCTGCCTAAAGCCCAATTGCTCCACTGACTGTGTTAATTTATTCCACCTATTCAAGCCAACTACTATGCCAACACCAATGGGCATGAAGGCAGGTGAGTTGCCCATCTTGTGTCAAGGCCTCTGCCTAGCTTCTGTATTTTTCAGCTATGCTGCTTCTTTCCTTTTTTCTTCCCTTTTGAGTCACAGACAGCTGATAGCTTTGTGAAGGTACAGAAAAAAAGCGACTCCCTAAAATGAAATACCCATTTTGCTTATACAGTGCAAGTCTCTTTAAATTGAATTCCATGTTATAGTGAAATTGTCCTTAAGTCTGATTTCTGCTCAGTGTATTTTAATCAAGCAAAAATCCTGTTATATTGAAGAAATCCTGTTATTATGAGCAATCACTGGGTTGTTTTAATGGACACAACTCTTTAAACTAAGCCTTTGTCATCTGCGTTGCCCCGTAATCACAAATACACAAGTCATTTCAACATAAAAAAGCAGGACAGATATTGCAAGTGACTTGAATTTGTATGGATATTTGCTGTCCATTCCAGCATGTAGCATCATGTTTTGCTTTTCTGATGTCTTAGATTGTCCTCCAATTACATTAAATTTGCTTCGTAGCAAACTGAAATTCACCATGGACTCAGTCCTGAAGCGCTCAGGCAATACTTCCACTAGCTTCAGAAAGTTTGCCTGAAGTGCTGAAGAGAAACTGTGCAACGACTTCAGTCTTTGGTCCTATAAGAGTGTTTCACTTTATTACTTTGCATACATGCCCAGCTAACAGACCAACCGTCCAATGTGTATGGACACATTATACCAATGTTTTATCAGTGTTAGTTCACATCACAAGTTCTTTGTTTTCACATAGCTGCCATGCCAAATAGATTAGGAAGGGGTGTTTTAGGTTGCCATGTGGACAGGAAGGGCAGTCTTTCCCTTTCAAACAGCTTATGGGTTCTTCGACAGTCATTTCAAGATCCTTTGCTAGGTGGTCCCACCTCTCTCTGAAAGCTTTAAGGTTGTCAGTAGAGGAGGAGGAGTCAGCAGTCGTGGCACCTGCAGAGGCAGAAGTTGAAGGGGCAGTTTTTATGGTGATCAGAGCTTTTCTGTACCTCCTTGCATCTTTCTCTTTGTTGCTTGGGAGGTCATTATTTAGACTGGTGCATCCCTAGGATGAGGAGTACGGAACTGACTCTCTTGCCTGGTTAGGATAAGTAGGGTGAGTTTTGGATCACTTGCTGTAGAAGGTGACCTCTTGGCAATACATCATGAAACCCTAATCCTATTCCAAATGCTATTCAGGTCAATTCGGGAGCCTGGATCCAAGTCAGGTGTCCTCAGAGGATAGTGAGTGGAGACCTGGGACCACTTGTCCTGTGAAATCAGAAACCGAGAACTCTCTGTTCTAGTGAGAAAGGAAAATAGATCGTTATATTCTTGAGCTCACAGTAAGAAACAAAACCTCCTTCAGATCCCAGGGCCGCAGCAGAACTGGATGAGCAGTAAGAGACTCTGCATCAGTCTCCAGATCTGAGAAAACCAAACCCAAGGGCGCCTCAGTTTGAGAAACAGCAGGATCAAGAGACTTACTATTGTCGACAAAGGCCCAGTCCTATGACCCTTACAGAATTGCTTGGCCATGGACTTTGTAGGTTCAGGCATGAAGACAGTGTTCACCTCTGTCTCTCTTTCCTTGAGTACCAAAGACAGTGGCACTGAGGGCATCCAACACATGGCTCTGTGAGTGTTTTGTCTCCAAAGCAGCCCTGCATCTGCTGGGAGCTGGTGCTTTGGAGGGCTACCTTTCTTCTGGGGATGTGAGGGTCTTTTGCAAATGTGAATGAAGTCCTGCAGCAGCCCTGCAAAGTAAGTAAAGAAGCATTATTCCTATTTAACAGATGGGGTAAATGAGATGTAAGGCATTGACTTGCCTAAGCTCAGACTGCAGGTCACTGGCAGAGTCAGGAATAGTATTCAGGAGGCCTGACTTCTGTGCCCTGCTTTACCCAAAAGAGAGGGCTATCCCAACCTAATTATTTACAGTCCTTGTGTTTCATTCATGGGAAGGAGTGCTGCTTGCTGACTCAGCCTGAAGTGCTCACTCATCTGCTGAGCTGTTTAACTAACAACCAGCTGCATCAGATGTTTATACTTCTTGACTTTGTTCATTAGTTTAAAAAAATATAAAGCTTGCAAATCTGTGGTGCAGTGCTGCAGATTGCCGGTAGTAATGAAGATGTTAATTAACAATATTGAACAAGATTTCGAGAGATGAGTTTTAATAAGTAGTGCTAAAAATATTCATTCATTCAAAAGTATTCATCCCCAGAATGAACACAATGAGCACCAAACAAATGTGAACAATGCTCAAGGCCCATGAGATGCTATGTTAGAGGCATTTCATTCCTGAGTCACACGAGAAGCAGGAATTTCAGACTGGCTCATTTAAAAGATGTATTTAGAAGAGAAAGTAAAGAATCAGCACATCAACCAGGTGCCCTGGTCCTTTCATATCTCTGGCTAGTCCTGTCTTGCCCCAGCTGTCTCCAAGACCCTGGAGTGGGAAATGCAGACAATGTATGTTATCACAGACTGATTTTCTGTCACTGGCACCAACAACCTGGGGTCCTCCAACAGAACCCCGGCAGTGAATCATCTCTCTTGTTGTCTGCCACAATGTGTGTATGTGTCAGCTGTCCTCACTGGCCCTGAGCACACTTCCATCACCCATGGCAAGCAGGGCAAATCAACAGGCAAGTGGCCTACAATATGATTTGTCAAGCAGAGTTTCCTTTCACACAATGTGCTTATTCCTAATGCTCTCGCTGGGTCACATGAAACAAAAGAACATTGTGTACACCCACATTTACAGATGAATTCCAGTCTTTTGTAAGTGTGTGAACAGAGATATAGAATCAACACTAGATCAGTCAAATCTGCACACATTTCCACAGGACAACCTCCTTAGTCCTCTGTAGCCCAACAATCTGCAGTCCACTCTGTTGAAACCGGAAGCCCCCTCCCCACATTGGCAAATGGCAGCAGCTCAGGTCAGCGTTAACCCATTCTGTTCTGATCATCAAACTGCAAGCAGCTGTCAGAGAGCCTCCTAGCTTTGCAGCAGAGAGCGAACAGATCATGCCTTTTGCAAAGCAGTCTGCTTCCTGGTAGCATGCAGGGCAGGCAATAAAGTTTTCCCACAGTGCACCACGGTACTAAGGCTAGAGCAGCCACATTTCAGGGCGGGGGCACTAGGGACTCTGGGATATAGTTACTTTGACGGCCTGTCAGAACTGTAGAAAGGTCTCTGAATATACAGAGGACCAGAGATCCCTGCTTCAACTGCTTCTGCCCCTGCTGCCTGGAGTCTGGCTGGCTCCTCTCTGGATTTTTCTCCCAAGCTTGCATTGTGGCAGGAAGGGGAGGCATCCCCTGGGTGCAAGTTCCTCCAGAGTAGGGAGGCCCTTCCATGCACATCTCAGGGTCCAGTGGAGTGCTAGGGGGAGGGGTGTCCCCAGCTGGGCCCCATTTTACCCCTTTCCTGCAGCACAACAGTCACTGCTTTGGCTGCTTTTGCCTCAGGAACTGGAGTCTAAGAATATTTCTACAAAAGAAAATAAACCAATAATTGTGTTTCTCACGTGTTCTTTATATTAGAAGAAAGGGTGAGGTGAAGGGATCAGGTTTTACAGGGGCTTTTAACATGTATGACACAGTTATTCAGAGCCTAATTAATCATGAATTGAGCCATGAACTGTGCTGTGGTTTCTTGAAGGGAGAGTTCTCGTCAGAGCTTTTAGATGGAAGATGATTTTACAGTACGTGTTTCTATACCTAAGAGAGTCCCATGTACCTCTCCACACAAGGTAATTGATGTGCCAACTTGGCCCTTACATCTCCAAATACACTTCATCCCTTACTGGGGAGAAAACCTACATTTTACCTACTGCGTGCTGGGCATATGTCACTTTTCTAAAAGAAGAGTTTTACCATTTATTCTGCTCTTGCGTACTTAACAATAAAAATGAGTGATGTTCCATTCCGAGCTCAGTCTCCATGGAATGCAACAGTTCTTCATTATAAGGATAGAAAGTGTAATTAATTTTTAATTATTTTCCCTTTTGCCCAAATATCTTTACAAAGTGCAAATTAAATTATTTAACCTTGACAAGCACTTCTGCCAATTAGTCTCTGCAAAAAGTGTGTGTGTGCGCGTATGTGTATAAACCTGTGGAAATCAAACAGAAATGGGAATGAAACTCAAAGCAGTAGTGGTCTATGTGCATAAACTAGTAAATATTTCACAACTGTCACTGTGGTATTCTAAAGGATTCCCGTCCTTCCATCTTAATAGTTAAAGATTAATTGAATTTCGGTTATTGAATATTTCTGGTGGCTCTTATGTTGAAGTTTAAGATGGGCAATTTAACTTTGAATTGATTTTTCTTTAATTTGAGCTTTGTAGTATTTAAGCATTTACCTCAGCTGTGCTCAAGTTTCCTGAATTATAGACAAGAGTAGAAAGAAGTATTCATTAGACAAACACTTGTTTATTAAACAACATCAAGATTGTAAGAGCTTTATATTAACTTTAATGAGTGAAAAACTGAGCTAGTAGCAAAAAATTATTAGAGACACTTCCAAAACATTCAGGAAATCTGTTTTTTTTCTTTAATCACCACTTCTCAATCTGGCTCTTTGTCCATGAGGATCTCAATGCCCATTGAAATCTACTGAACACTTTTTCAGTCTATATTGGATCACGATCTAAGGTCCCAGTCTATGAAAGTGCTCAAGCATATGCTCTTTAAACATAGGGTGACCTGATGTCCCAATTTTATAGGGCTAGTCCCGATTTTTGGATCTTTTTCTTATATAGGCTCCTATTACACCCTCCTCCTTCCCGATTTTTCTCACTTGCAGTCTGGTCACACTATTTAAACATATGAATGGTGCGGTGGAAGTTACCGGCCCTGATTCAGGGAAGTACCTCTGCTCAGGAAGATTACTTTAATTTCCTCTGAAGTTTGAGAGGAAAGTTCAAGAACACTTTTAACATTTGACTCAAGAATTCATTGTTGTGGACTGGTTTCCTTGTTTATATAAAAATAATGTTATTATGAAAAGATTTTTAGATTATAAAGTCAGAGGGGACTGTTGTGATCATTTAATGTGTATAGCGCAGTCCATAGCTAGGGCTGGCTTTAGGCCAATTCGCTCGATTCCCCGAAATCGGGCCTCATGCCTAAGAGGGCCCCTCACTGGCGCCTTTTTAATTTTTAGTCACCTGGCGGCGGTCCGGGGGGTGTCTTTGGCAGCATTTCGGTGGCGAGTCCTTGAGTGCCTCCAAAGACCCGGAACACAGCTGGGTGAGTACGAATCGGGCCCCACACTTGCTAAAGCCAGCCCTGGCCACAGGAGATCCCTGAACTAAATCTTTTGCGAAAAAATATTCTGTTAAAAATTGGTACTTTATTTCCAGTTTGAATTTGACTAGCTTCATTTTCCAGCCATTTGATCATATTAATACATTTGTCTGCTCGACTGAAGACCCTTCTGTTATCAAATGTCTATTCCCCATGTAGATATTTATAGATAGGCTTGGAGGGTTTAGATTTTTATCAGTAAATGTCAGTAAGCATTGATTTAACCAAACACTCACAAGTCAAAAAAATAAATAACTAAAAATCCATCAACGATAATTGAAATTTACAGATAAGAAAAGTAAGAAAAATACTGCTTGAGAACTTATTAGCTTATTATATAAGAATTTTTACTTCAGATATTTTGAAATGTTGATATTGACAATGTTTGTTTTGTTGGTTACTAAGTTTTAACTTTTTGAATTTCAGTATCTACTCTCATTAAATACATGTCTGACCCTTCCCCCGTAATTTTCAATTATATATCTTTATCGATCTATATAGATATAAAACCAAATAGTGCCAAGCCTACTAATTGATTGTGATCAAATCACCCCTCAGCCTTGAAGCTTATGAGAGGGATTGTATGCTCGGACAAGGGTATAACTGCATCTCTGAAAAGTTTAATAGCAGACCTGGTCAACATTGATAACTCATTTTTAACAGGTTAAATTAGACATTACTCTGCATTTTGTAAAATTGGAGGAACTGCGATCAATTAACAAGTGATGAGAATTAATGTGTAAATATGCATTTGGAAAAATGGTCTTTGCAGTTTAGGTCAGTTCCCATGGTGGTCCAACTTAATTTATTGTTATGGCAGGTAAGTATCTACTTGGCAGCTTTACAGATGCAGTATTTTCTTTTTTCATGTATGAAAGATTCATACACAATGTATCTATTATATTAGATACAAACATCATTCCTGCTATTTCCTGCCACCTCTGTGTTTAGATTGAGATAGGCCTGATGCTATTTTTTTGTTTGTTAGTTTGTTTCCCGGCATCCTTCCAGTCATATTATGGGACACAGATGCATTTCCACCCCTTCCTCCATATCTTTTTTGTTTTGTAGGGTGGAGAGGCTCGGGCCTTGGCTTTGGCCCTGCTGCCCAGGGCAGCTGGGCTTGGGCAGGCTCAGGCTTCAGTCCCCTCTCCTGAGGTCGTGAACTAATTTTTGTTGTCAGAATGGGATCGTGGTGCAGTGAAGTTTGAAAACTGCTGTGAAGTGGCAACATCAGAATAAGCAAGTCCTAGACAGGCAGTTTTGCTGCATTTTGCAACGAAGCCAAGAAGCAATTCTAATCTTGACATAGCGAGTCTGTTATTATCTTCATGCTTTAAGGCCGCAGAGCCTCTTTCTCAAAGCCTGTTTACACTGCTCCAGGGCTGTAAATGAACCTTAAAGCAGGAACATGTTACATGTACACAAGAGCTGATTGAAAAAAAGGTGATGGCATAGATTTCTATCGGAAAATACTATTTTGTTGAAAACAAAGTATTTTACAGGCAGGTCTCCATTTCAACAAATTTTTGGATGGGAAAGAATATAAACTGAATGTTTTGACTGTCTTGTTTAGTTTTTGATGATGTTGAAATGTTTGGTTTCAACTTTATCACTTTGTTGTGACATTTATATTAAAATTTAATATTTCATGTCTGTATTAGGCAATATTATATTTAATATTTTATATTGTAATGCCTCACCATTATTGAAATTGAATGTTTTGATGGTTCTAAATCATTTTTTGGGGGGAAATTTCCATAAGTAATTTTGACTTTACATTCCAATTCTGAATGAAAACAAATGTTGAAATATCAGAATGTCCCATGGGACAGAAATTCCTTTTTTCCAACCAGCCCTAATTTACACCCATTTTCTGGACTCTTTATGCTGCCAGAGAGGTATAATGTAGATGAGACTCTGGCCCTGTATCTTAAAACCAGTGTACAGTTAGCACACGTAGACAGGTGGCATAATGTTGGGGAAAGAAACTTTCCTCCCACTCTCCTCCCAACCAGGCTATGGAGCCATTTTGCGGTTTTAGTAACCTAGTAACCGATAACACTTGAGGTTTTAAACACTCCCTTAGATCCTGAATTCTAATGTGTGGGGGACAGTGACAGGTGGAGCTACCTAACAGCAAAACCACTTCCTGTGCTCTAATGCAGCCATGCTGCATAGCATCTTGTGGGCGGTCCTCAGTATATGCAAGGCATGTACTGCCCTGTTAGGCCTCCCCAAATCTGTCTCCTCCCTTGCGCAGTCCTGTGTGTGATGCTGTGACAGTCGCAGTTAGATCAGTGTGCCGTGCTGAGTAGCATGGCATTCCATGAGGTAGTTTCGGTTGGGCTAAGCAGAGAGAGAGGTATTACCCAGCATGAGTAAAGGTAGCAGGATGTGGCCCTATGCGGTTCGCTTTCCAGACTGATCAAGCAGAGCCTGAGTTTGCTGAGGATTAAGTCATAGTGCAAGATCCCTCTCTTTTCTCTAGCTTTGACTTTGGGCAATGGGAAGCAGGCACACGGGGTGAACTCGTGGGTATTCACCCTCCCCCCCCAATCCTGGGAGACATGGCAGGAAGGAATCCTTGTTTTTATAAACCATGTGTTGTGCTTGTGCCCAGAGGTGAAGTGTTAGGCACATGTTATTAATGTAAAAACCAACCTGTTAGCTGTGTAGTGAGAACAGATCTTTTGTGTTTCACTCAGACCATACTTGAAACTGAGTTAGCTAACCGTGATTGTCCAGACTTATTTACAGCCTAATATAAAGCTGTGCTACATATGGCAGGCGTTTCACTTCATGCTCACATGGAGAGATTGGCATTCAACAGTAGATGCATCATGTGCCAGGTTTTGTGATGGCTGGGTGCATCACACTAGCAATTAACCAGCAAGGGGAGCGGACACACACACAATCAGAGAAGCTGCAGTTGAATATGTCAGAAGCTGGGGAAGGAAGCGTGAGATATTAGTGGCCAGCGGAGCTAAATATAAATCTTAGCAGATTGTGACCTAGTCAATGTTTAGAGGAAAGACCTCCAAGGAACAGTCAAAGTGCTGCAGGAAGTCAGCCCAGTGAGCTGCTAGCCATTGCAGGCTGAGCTGCAGCAGGTACATGGACGGGTGTGCATTCAGGATACTGATGTGATGTCCCATATCTTGATGTCAGGCCTAAGACTTCCTAGGCAGCCATTGCATCCTGGCCTATACTCACTGTCTGCTGAAACCTGGTGGGCTGAGAAGCTAGTAGAATGACTGCCTCAGCCAAGGCACTGCCCGCAGAAACCCTGATTGGATGATCATCTGGCTCCATCAGGTGATCCAACCAGGCTATTTACTGAGCATGTGCAAGCTGAGATTTTTCAAAGGCTTATAACATTGACAAATCTGTGTAGATTTTCACAGGAAATGCAGAAGTCACATCGCTGAGACAATGGCCTCCCTCCTGCCAAATTTCAAGTTTCTGCTGCAAAGCATGGGGGCACTAGAACATCTCAATTAAACAATTGTAAGAATTATTTTAACACGGCAAAACCATGTGCTTTTCCCTCGCCTCATTCCCAGAAGTGGCAAAGCCATTTCTGGCTGAAACTTCCGAAACAATTTCAGCCTCAGGCAGACATCCAGTGTGGAAAATTTCAGCATAAATGGTCAAATTTGGGAATATAATAAGTAAATACAGGCAAGGTCTTATAATGGGAAGTGCCAAGAAACCTTAATAATAGGCAGAGCTGCCAACTCCATTTATAATACAGCAATTTTGATTACAAAATTGAGAGACGATCAAAACAGATAAAAGGGAATTAGTGTAAAATCCAGTTTAATAAAGTGTCTGAGTGAGCATCCCACTAGTCCTTACAGTTGTTATGTCTCAGTCCTTCCAGCTTCTCTCTCTGAGTCTAATTCTGCCTCCCTTACTCTGGTAATTTTCTTACTGAAATGAAATAAGGGGGCCCTTTGGTGGGATCACAGCCTCAGCTCCTCACGTGTCACTGAATTCTCTCTGTTATGCTGCTGTGTCTCTTTACTGTTCAGATCTGAACTGTTTGCGTTATCATTCTAGCCAAAATCTAGTATTTTGCATCCTCATGGGGCAATGATATTTTTCTCATTTCACTCCACCTTATCGCCTGCTCCTTTCTGCCCATGTTACTACTGTATTGATTGTATTTTAAATTGAATTCCAGACCCCTGGTCTGCAACTGGGAGACAAGGACTAGATGATCAAAAGGTGTGTACTGACGTCAGAATGTTCCTATACAATTACTGCTCGACAGTGGTTAGACATACATATCAGCACTGATGCTTCCAGTGCAGTGCACTCACTCATATACAACAGTTTACTTGACTAAAATTTGACGAGTAGAGCTACTGACCTCAGATGACCCATTTCTCTATGTCAGAGACCTCATATTCAGTAGGGGTCCATCCTGGAAGAAATTAATGTATTTTTTTTTTATAAGTGTTTCAACTCGTTACCTTTTGGTGACTGACATAATTGTCTAATTTCTCCCCGCCCCCCCATAATCAGTGATTCATAATGAACAAATTTAAACAATTTTATTATTTTTGCTCAGAAATGTATTCAAATGGATCAAATCCTATTAAAAAAAAAAAAGATTGCTGACCTTTGAAAGACCACAGGTTCACACTTGGATTTCCTCCCCCGAGCTTTATAACCTCCCCATTCACCCAGTACCCCATAATAAACTAGTGTACCAACTTCCAAGATTCTGGGTAAATCGTAACACAAAAGTGAATTGTTACAGTCAGTCAGTCACTGTGTTGCAAGCCTGTGTATTGTATTAGAAACCACTGTAAAGTGTCAGTTTGTGCATTCCCTACACAATGGTTTCTTCCTGTTGAATACAGTTCATTACCATTTATATAGCTGTTCTTGTCCCAGGCTGGAGTGATAAGGGCAGATCCTCAGCTGGTGTAAATAGGTCCAGCTCAGCAGAAGTCAGTGAAGTTGCACCAGTTTGCACCAACTGAGCGCCTGGCCCTTTGTCTTTCAGACTGGGCTATGTCATCTCCTCCTTGGTGTGAGGGCAACTTGCTTGTCACTTGTCTAATTGTCAGTAGATCAGAGGACGGTATATCAGCATGTTTTAAGCTCCTCTTCTTATTTATTTGTATCATCTGTAAACTCAGACCGTCACAACATTAATATATGTGTAATGTATATCATTAATGACTTCTATATTAATGGCATCTAGTATGTATATATCGTGCTAACTCAAATTAGCGCAATTTCATTATATTCTGTATATTTTACACATTATAAAAGGTTCAGACTTTATAGTATTTGTGATACTGTATCACGTTTGGAAATATATTAACTATATTTTCTGACATTATTGTATATACATATAGGCTGAATTGCATAATATCCCTAACCATTGTTCTGACCTGCCCAACCGTTGTGCAAGGGATTTATATCTGACTTAGAGCTGGAGCCTGCAAGGTACTACCTGTCATCCACTCATTGTCAGTGAAGTCGCATAGCACATTGAAGGATAAAATCCCTCAGAACCCCCATATTTGGATTTATACCCTTACAAAGAAATCTATGCGAGTTTTTAAAAAAGACCTGGTTTAGAGGGGAAGTGAAGGCAGCTGTAACAAAGATAACAAATGGAAGAAAGGGGAAGTTGATAGTAGTGAATATAAATCAGAAGTTAGGAATTATAGAAAATTGATACAGGAAGCCAAGGAATACAAGGAGAAATGAATGACTAGCAGAGCTTATTAAAAATGAGTTTTTAAAATATATTAGAAACAAAAATAATCCTGACAACAGTATTGGTCCATTAGTAGATGAAATGAGAGAATTATCAATAATAATGCAGAAAAGGCAGACATGTTAAACAAATACTTCTGTTCTGTCTTGGGGAGAAAAAATAGATGCAGTCTCATCCTATGATGAGAATGCTATTTCCATTCCATTAGTATTTCTGGAGGATGTTAAATAGAAGTTACTAATGATAGATGTTATTAAATCAGTAGGTCCAGGTAACTTGCATCAAAGAGTTTTAAGAGTTGGCAGAGTACCTCACTGCACCATTAATGTTCATTTTCCACTATGTTTTGGTGCACTGGGGAAGTTGCAGAAGGCTGAAAGAAAACTAATGTGCCAATTTTTAAAAGGGGTAAGCAGGATGAACCAGGAAATTATGGACCTGTGAACCTGATGTTGATCTTAGATGAGAAGCTGGTACAGGAGTCGATTAATAAAGAACTAAAGGAGGGCAATGTCATTAAGGCAATTCAGCCTTGGTTTGCAAAATAGGTCCTGCCAAGCTAACTTGATATCTTTTTTTTTTTTATGAGATTGCATGATTCATTGATGAATGTAATACTTCTGTAGAGCATTTGACTTGGTGCCACATGACATTTTGATTAAAGAACAGGAAAGGTGTAAAATTAACATGGCACACATTAAATGGATTTAAAATTGACTAACTGATAAGTCTGAAAATTTAACTGTAAATGGGGAATTGTCATCAAGCGGGTCTGTTTCCAGTGGGGTCTTGCAGGAATCAGTTCTTGGCTATGTTCTTTACCATTTTTAACAATGACCTGGAAGAAAACATAACATCATCACTGATAAAGTTTGCAGATGACACAGTTTGTGGGAGTGGTAAATAATGAAGAGGACAGGTCACTGATCGAGAGTGAACTGGATCACCTGGTAAACTGGCTGCAAGCAAACAATATGCGTTTTAATACAGCTACATTTAGGAACAAACAACTGTGTAGCTGAAGGATGGGGAACTCTACCCTGGGAAGCAGTGACTACGAAAAAGATTTAGAAGGTCCTGGTGGATACTCAGCTGAACATGAGCTCCCAGGACTAATGTACTCCTGAGATGCATAAACAAGGGAATCTTGACTAGGAGCAGAGAGGTTATTTTACCTCTGTATTTGGCACCAGTGGGACCACTGCTGGAATATTGTGTGCTGTTCTGCAGCCTACAATTCAAGAAGGATGTTGACAAATTGGTGAGGGTTCAAACAAGAGCCATGAGAATGATTAAAGGATTAGAAGACCTGCCTTATAGTGATAGATGCAAGGAGCTCAATCTATGTAGCCTAACAAAGAGACTGTTAAGAGGTGACTTGATCACAGTCTGTAAGTGCCTAAATGGGAACAAATATTTGATAATGGATTATTCAGTCTAGCAGAGAAATGTCTCAGGGAGCTAGAAGTTGAAGCTAGACAAATCCAGGCTAGAAATAAGATGTGAGTATTTACTGGTGAGGGTACTTAATTTACCAAGGGCTGTGGTGGATTCTTTTACCCATGAAGCCTGTTAATGGATAACAGTCCCATAGACTCAGAAACTGAGCCATTTATCCCTAGCTCATGTGTTCTGTAGCCTTCCACACTTCCCCCTCTGTGAGACTTCTCTGCTTTTCTGGTCTCTAGCACTAACAGAGTTCTGTGCTCATTGAAGCCTCTGCTTACCCTGAGCAGAAAGTACCAGTTGTTCCAAAAACCTAGCTGCAGTCTTGAAGATGTAAAGCTTTCACTTCATCCCCAGATGAAAGCCAAACCCCAGAATCGCCTCTGTGGCTTTATTTTCCTTTCTTGTGTATATTCGATTTACCTGATGATAATAATTTAATGGTTCCTCAAATATGGCAATTTAAAAAGAAAAATCGATTTCTAATTAAGATGTGTCTGAAAGGAAACAAATGATGCTTGGCTTGTACACAAAGACATCCCCAGTGAAGAGTCCCTTAAACATAAGTGGCACTTTCAGGCATCTCAAGCAGTGGTGTATAAATAAAATAGACCTTTGGCTTGCCGCTCGCTGTGTGCTTTGTCATGTTTGCCCAAGGACTAATGACCGTTCTTAGCAAGGCCTGTTTTCTGCAGATCCTAACTGTGTATTATTTTAAAGAATGCCACTTATTGCCACAGTGTGTTCACAACTAATTGCTTCCACATGAATGGCTTTTTATCTCTTACCTCTATTTTTTTTTCTTAAGGTGCTTTTGCAGCTGAAAGAATTCCTTCACAGTAAAGTGCATTGTACATTAATCACTGTAATATAGGCTCCTGAACACAAAATAGCAGGTTCTTCTGGGTCCCCTCTGTATGCCAAATCCTGTAGCAGAGATGGCCACCGTAGCCAACTTCATCTAAATAAAACTATGCTGCCTTGAAAAACAGAGCAAAGCCGAGGACTAACTATTGTTATAATGCAAACTTATAGTGATCAGAACTGTCGATAAGAGTCCTGGGATGGGGTGCATCAACCCTGTGGGGCCAGTAAGGAAGCCCCATCTGCCCCTACATGTCACTGAAGCCCATTAGAGAGATGGGTAAGTGTCAGTAGGACCTAAGCAGAGTGATTGGAGTGGTAATGGACAGTCTGAAGAAGACTTTCTTCATTGGAAGACTTCTCTGATGGTCTGCACTTCTATTGGTCAAGGTTAGGTATGAGAATGTCTCTCTTTCTTAGGTCTCAATCCTGGAAGGAGGGATCAGCAATGAGGATACTTTCCTCCCCAGCAATCTGTCCGGATAAGAAGAGTCCGCAGGTCTCCATTGTAGTGCGTGTCATAGAAGCCCAGCTTCCAAGTTTGTGATACACTTTGACACAGAGCATAAGAACATAAGAATGGCCATACTGGGTCAGACCAAGGGTCCATCTAGCCCAATATCCTGCCTTCTGACAGGGGCCAATACCATCAAGTGATCCATCCCCTGTCGCTCATTCCCAGCTCCTGGCAAACACAGGCGAGGGACACCATCCCTGCCCATCCTGGCTAATAGCTGTTGATGGTCCTAGCCTCCATGAATTTATTTAGTTCTTTTTTGAACCCTGTTATGATTTCTGGCAAGGAGTTCCACAAGTTGACTGTGCGTTATGTGAAGAAATACTTCCTTTTATTTGTTTTAAACTTGCTGCCTATTCATTTCATTTGGTAACCCCCTAGAGCATGGAATCACAGGTGAGCGCACACACAGCTTGTTTTCTGTGGACTCTGTAGCCTTTGCCTTCAAATATTTGCTCCAGAATCCATCCGTGAAGATAACTGTGCTTGGTTAAGTGACTTCGGTTTAAATGACTGAACAGTGTGGGTTTTTTCTATACATCTTAATTTTTACTCTGTGCTCTCCATTGTTCTTAACGTTTAAACACTAAGCATTGCTGCCTTTCCCTCTACTCTTACTCCTGCTCATGAAACACAGAGTGATGGGGTTCAACTTCATTTATTTGCTCCTGTCCCTGCATGGCTGGTAGTGATATCAACAGTGCTCTGGGAAACGTATATGATGGGCTTATATTTTTTTTCCACAAAGAATCTTCATTACAAATGTGTATTTTGTGTGGTGAGGGATTTAATAGTAACACTTAAAAATATTTGACTGCTGGGACTAGGGTATTTTCCTTCTGTTGCTTGATATTAGTGTTGGTTAGTGCTGCCATGGTGACATTTTCCAAGAACAGCCCATTCAAAAGAGAGAAATAGAGAAGTTACAGGGGTACCATACACATGCATCACCTTTACAAAGGATGACTGACTGCCTCTCTAGCTGTACTGGGAAGTTTTGCTGTAGATTGTGCTGTGAATCAACAATGACCATCCCTCTTCATCTCCTGCAGTTCTATCAGTTCAGAGTGAACCAATGGACAGGTCCTGGAGGAGCAAAGAAAGAGGTGCAGTTGGTGAAGTCCAGCAGGTCTGGGAGCTGAGGTCTGAATGGCAGTTCTGTGCCCCTCATTTCTGTTGTGCTAGCTAGAGCAGTGTGAGTTTATGGTCCTTGGTTTTGTGCTGCTCTGACAGATTCCTGTTCCATAGAGGACAAGCCTGTATCTGTATGTAGCCTTAGCACCCCGATGGCCAGGATGGAATCTGCTCTGTTGGCAGCTCTGGCCAAGAGAAGGCATGTGCAGGAATGCAGCAGGGAAAGTCCTTTCAATCCCAGGGACACCTGTTCCAAACCCCCCAGAATGAACACACACACACATACACCCTGGAAAAGTACAATGAATATAGCAAAGAAAAATGTTTATTTACAGGGGAATGAAAGGAGAAAAACAACAGGGGGAGATATAGGGGAGCGGTAAAACAGGGTTGCATTCAACACAAGGTCCCACGGGCCTAGTGGTACCACAGTCTGAAAGGGCAGACACCGAGCAATGTGTCTACACACAGAGTTCAGGAGTCCTGGGCAAAGTTCCAGTCCAGTGGTCAGTCTTGGGTGATTAAGAGGATAATGAAGAGGTCTGAATGCAAGATTAATTGTTAGCCTACGGGAGAAAATGGCTTAAGATATGACAGAGGTGGCTGGCATACCAATATGTAAATATCTACATTAATTAAAACTACCGAGAGATTTTACTTTAAATAAATCCTGTTAATCCTGCATGGAATTACTGTTTCAGAGATCATGTAACATGTAACTGAGGCTAATTTGTATATTAAGCCTACTACAAAGGGAAATATTCAGAACCAAAGCTCTCTCTGTATTCATTTTGCTGTGACATCTTCCTCTTGGAAGGACCAGGAGCCTGAGGCAAAGTGAGCTGAAGAATTATAAATTGGGCTGAAGTGTACCCTCCTTTAGAGTGTACTGTAGACCTTGAGGCCTTAATTTCATCATTCTCTATGTTTGCGCTCATCTTTTTTGGAACCAGACAGATGCGCTACAAGCTGTACTATGTAATGGGTCTCATCAGCCTGGATCCATCCTTCTGAATCATAAGGGTCAGGAATTCTGACATTGCCTCTGATTCTTTTCTGGTATTGGCTGTGCAGAACAGTGCGGTTGTAGCACCAGCACTTCATCATGCAGATTGCAAACAGCAACATGAGTGACACAATACATAGGAAATCAACTTATTATTTTATTTTATTTTATTTTATTATTATAGTAGCACCTCGAGGCACAAATGAAGAGACTTATTGTTTGAGGCACACTACGAAAAAGACAGTCCCTGCCCCAAAGAGTTTACCGTAATATCATGGTGAATTTCTATTTATAAATATACAGATTGCAAGAGATTTGGGTCCCAAATTTAGAATTTCTGATATTAGGAAATGGCGTTTGACAATCAATGAAATTTCTTTGCACTGTTGTAGCCGTATTTATCCCAGGATAGGACAGAGACAAGGTGGGGGAGGTGATATATTTTAATGGACCAAGGTCTGTTGGTGAAAGGGTCAAGCTTTTGAGCTGCAACAGAGCTCTTCTTCAGGTCATCTGAAAAGATCTTAGATATTTCACTTATTAATAGATTAAGTTTAATATAAAGGGCTAAATTCTGCTCTCATTTACCAATGTGTAATTCCTTTGGGTTCGTTATGGCTGCAGAGGTGTGATCAAGGGCAGGATCAGGCCCAATGTATATTTGTCAGTCTCGTGACACATGGAAATGAACGAGCGCAGAACTGGAGCAAAAAAGAACAGATCATAAAACCTCCTGTATTATTCATTGATGAATGAAGTACTGAGAAAGGGCCCTGTGAAGTTTCTAAAGCCCACAGCTCCACCAAAAACCCAATTGTTACACTCTGGGTATTAAAGTTCTTTGTTTTTAAATCCGCCACTAAGCCATGCTACTCCTTATTCTAAAAAATGTTGGTCATGCTGGCAAGGAGAGTGTGGGCTCCCCCTGCTGGCTTTGCAGCCTTTAAGGAAGGAAAAAAGGATAAGTCCCAGAGATTTGACAGTGATGTTGCCAGGTGCCACAAACATGCTGGCTCCCATCAGGTTAGAAAGCTCCTATGTTTGGTAAATGAAAAGACGGTAGATAGGTTTTAAAGGTGTATTGCGAGCCACAGGAGAGAAAAAGAGCTGAAACAATTCAGCAATACTGGAGTGTCTTTGAAAGTTGTGTTCAGGCTCTTTGGTACCTGCTTATCTTGTTGGGAGTGGGGAAACCTTTGTACTGCACATTAGTGAATGATATAAGGAGGACTACAGATGTCCTTTCAGTGGTTATGACATGGACATACCTAATTTTGTGATAAACCTTTATGGTACTTCCAGCATCTGAACATCAAACAGTTACATTAAAATTTGTAATTGATACAGGAAATTTATAGTTATTCTAATAATAATCATTGATACGCTAGGTTTACAGTTATACTTATTCATTGATACAGTGGGGTTATAACTTTAATAATTCAGAACTTCCCAATGCTTTAATTTCATTTTCTCCGGGGTGGGAGAAGGAATTGATTGGCAACCTTTGAGAGGAGTCCAACAGAGTTTTCTTTGGTCCAGTTAATGAGTGCAGTTATTGGCATGCCAAGTAAACTCAGAAATAAAAGATTCCCCTAGCATTTTTAACATCCCCCCAAAAAAGGCTGAGTCACCCCACTTGATAAACATACTCTAGATATAATCTTTATTCCTCTTTATTGGTTGAAGCATCTGTTTTTATTCAAATCCTCATTCCATGTGTGGGACGCTGAGGAGGAAATAGCCTGGGATCTTTGAAACTTTGCTCTCTATGTCTTGAAAAATTGTCCATATAGATAAGGCTATGATAAACAGTGTCTCAGAGCTTAGTTAGTAAGTGGTTTCCTTCTCTTCTCCCCACCCGCCCCCATCAAGCCTAAAATCCTGGCTCTTCAGAAGGCTTTTGATTGAGAGAGAAAATATGAAAGTGGTGTGCATGTCTGTCAGAGTCTGATCAATTTGC
Source organism: Chelonoidis abingdonii (assembly GCF_003597395.2). Taxonomy (NCBI): domain Eukaryota; kingdom Metazoa; phylum Chordata; order Testudines; family Testudinidae; genus Chelonoidis; species Chelonoidis abingdonii. The sequence continues at coordinate 7,940,022 of NC_133773.1, read as the reverse complement.
TCAAACAGTTCAGTTTTTCATTTGACAGCATTTTAGCACTCAGAGGGGAATTGTCAAAATTTCTCTACAGGCAGCCACGTCCTTCATGCTAAGACAAACTTTATAATGTCTTAAAAAAGATAAGGTGGCTTGAATCACCATTCTTTTTAGTTCATGGAGAAAGTATCCATCCCCACCCGTGGCCCCATGTGACTTCTTTACTGCATACATGTAATGTTCATATCTTCTCTCTCTCGACTGCATCTTTTTGGCTTAAGTATATCTCTCTTTATGCTAGGACTTTGAACCACAGAAAAGTTCACCCAGCTAACTGAAAATACTACCAGGCATGCTGTATTGCCTTCTTCAGGACTGTGGAGAAGATCAAAAGAATTGATTAAAAGAAGTGAGGGTGCTGTGACCCAATTAGAAAAGAAATTACACATTTCTTCTTGCATTTTCTTAATGAGAGTAGTTCATAGAAATACCATAATTAAAAAGTCTCCTTTGACTTCTTATTATCCAGCAGTCCCATTTGTATTGCATCATCTCAACAATAATCTTGATGAGCTCACAGGCATGGAAAGTGTGAACTGCCCGGAGATAAACAGTGCACTGGCAGGATGTTTGCCCAGCTTTCTCAGGGAGACCACTTACATGCATTTTAGTGGATACACATTAATAAGAAATTGTGGCTTCTGGTTGTCTTGATTTGTTAAGTGTGACTGCTTTGCTTCATTGAGCCCTTTGACTGTTAACATGCTAGAAGTGCAAGTACACAACTGCAAGGAGCCTGGGGAACAGGAATGAAGCACTGGATGTGTTACCGGAAGGACTGCAATTATGGTCCACTGGCAAAATGAATATCCTAAGTGGAATGCCAGTGCAGATGGGTTTAGTCTTCCTAGGAGGGACAGGAAAGGAAGGGCTGGTGGAGAGGGGCGCTATACATCACTAGTATATACAGTGGCCGTGAGGTACAGTTTGTAAATGAAGCCTGTTTGTTAAGACACATACAAAGCAAAACAAAAGTGAAATTAGAATGGACATCTGCTACAGACCATGAAGTTGGGAAGAGAGTGAGAATGTTGAATTCCTGGACCAAATCTCAGTGTTTGAAACCATGGGACTCTTCCATTACCATTTCTGTGCTAATGATTCACAAAACCACCTACCCACTTGTGATCTGTCTCTAGCCATCCGATACAGCCTGTCTCTCTGAGAACCCCTTCTGAATGGTTTGCCATTGCAATTTAAGCTTAACATGGTCAAAACTGACATCCTGATCTTCTCCTCCTGAAATCTGCTCCATCTGTGTTGACAATGACATCCTTAATAATAACAGACTGCGGCCAGTGGAAGGTATAAATAGGGCTGGATTTTTAGTGGAGAGGAGAAATCGGTGGATATACTGCAACTGGCTTTTAGTAACACATTTGGCTTAGTGTTATGAAAACAAAGGCCATGTCTATACTCCAGATTTGTATCGGTTGCTCAGGGATGAGATAAATCCACACCCCATAGTGACATAGGTACACTGACCTAACCCCCGTGTTGACAGCGCTTTGTCAGCAGGAGAGCCTCTCCCATCGACATAGCTACCACCTCTGGCGGAGGTGGATTGCCTGTGCCGACAGAGGAAGCTCTCCCATTGGCATAGGAGCGTCTTCACTTAAGAGCTGCAGTGGCACAGCTGTGCCAGTGTGGCATTTTACGTGTAGACCTGCCCCTTACTCTCTAAATTAATTCAAACTGGCTTGGCAATGACCACTGGCAAGATTGAAAACTGACCCTAAACAAAGGATTGGTTAAGAGGGTGGTGTGTATTGGGGTATAGCAGAGAGCCTTGTTAGCTCTGATTTTATTTAATATCTTAATTATTAATGTAGGAGAGGGAGTAACAGGTGTGTTAACAAAATTCACTGTCGATGCTCCATGGAGAGGAACTGTGAATGCCAATGAGAAGGGAGAAACGATGCAAAGGGTCCAAAAGGGGTAAAGTTTGTGTGCAGAAAACCAAACACGTGAGATTCTGTTTCGACAGTGTGAGATAATGCACCTGGGACCAGATAATCCAAACCCCAGGTATTTGATAGTAGGAGAGGCCTGGAAAACATAGGGATCCAGACAGTCACAAGCTAACAGTAGTCATGAATGTGTGGTGCTATATGGTAGCACAATAGACTAACTGGCTTGGGTTGAATAACACTGCAGAGCGGAGAGGTGATACTGTTCTTTCTCTCTGTGCCTCTTTACTACCACCCTTCCTCAGTAGCTGAAGGCAACAGGACTGTTCATTGAGTAAGTTACTATTCAAAATGAGTAGGTATGTGAGAATCTGGCCCCATGAGTAGTGTGAGTACACCAACAGTAACGCATGCAGTTCTGGGCTGCAGACAGTGTTGCATCAATAGAGGCAGTTCAAAGAAGAGCAACAGAAATGGTTAGGGGACCATAGTGATTTTTTTGAAGAGAGATTAAAGAGTTACATACAGTGTAGCCAAGATAAGCCACAGTTAAGGTGGGGTCTGTAACTACATGGAAATATTACTGAGGGGTAACCAGCAGAGACCGAGATTATTTATTTAGGCTGATACACAGAGGTGTAACTAGGAGAAATGGGATCTTATTAAGAAGGGAAAAGTGCAGGTGGAATATTACGGAAATCTTCCTGACAATGAGATCTATTGTATCATGCTCCCAGGGAAGGAAGGGACGAACAATCATTTTGGACATTTTAGCTTACTTTGGACAAAACAGTACATGCACCAAAGGCAGAAGTCTTGCATCAGCAAGAGATGGACTGGATGCCACTGCATAGGGTTGTTTTTTTGCTATCTCTAACCTGCACTGACCCAATCTTATAGTCCTGTCTGAAGCTAAACTCTCAGTGGAGCCTGATCCACAGCCCGTTGGAGTCCCAGTGGACTTTTAGATCAAGACCATTGTCCTGAGAAAGGGCTGCAGGCCGTGGTGCCACGATTGTCAGGTTAAGTTCAGTTTTTTAGGTTAGACAAGACAACATCCATCAAGCATAATGTGGCCTAGGGCCAGCTGCTGACCAGCTTCCTAACTTCACCGCTTGGCAACCAGTGAGCCCAACTGCTTTGGAACTGACCGAGTGGCCACTGCCCTGGACTGGCTGCCAGGGCTTAGTAACCCTGTTTATAAGCCCAGCCTCGGCAGCGGATCGGTGGCTGCTCAACACTTACCACGCCCGCAGCTGCTCCTACCCTTGTCCAGTCCCTGCTCTAGCCTGCGTCAGGTTCCTGTTTCCAGTCCCTGCTCTGGCTCTGCTGTGACCCCTGCTTTCCTCCAGCATCAGACTTCTGGTTTCGATCACCAGCCCTGCCTCAGGCTAACAACTCTGGAATACACTGCTCCTTCAGTTCTGCCATTTGCCTTCTGCCCCTCTGGTATGCTCTCAGCTTTTTTCCTGGATTCTGCCCACCCTAGACCCAGCTGGAACCGGTAGGCCGGACTGTCACTTCCATCACTAGACCTGGCTTCCCATGGCCCTGATGGCTTCAAGATCTCAGAGCCAGATGAACTTAAATTATCTTTCCCACTGCTGACCTTGCTCTGTGCCATTCTTATTCATGAGTTCTCATCGCCTTCTGGGTTCAGATTGTTTTTGTTGTTCTCCAAATCCCACTCTCCCTTCATCTCCTCTGCACATACCACTTTTTTCTTTGTTTGTTTTCCCCAGCTAAAGAGATTGGGAAGTGATATTTCCTAGCATAGCAAGCACATCTGTGAGTGAAAGAATAATTTAATGTGTTATGTTTCCTTTAGCATGCTGGGAAAGCTCTGGAAGCAGAACTTAGAAAACATAAAGCCCTGCAGGTCAGCGCTCTGGCTCAGTGCTCTGGGGAAAAGCTGATGTAAAGAGACTGCTTTGTTCCACAAACTGCAGCATATTCCTTGGTGCTGTGAGTCAGGTCAGGAGGACAAGATTGAAATATTCCAGCTCTGCAAGACCTAGAAGGATAATTTTCACCTGAGATTTAATTGCTAAAATAATGGGGGAAGGGTTTTCTAATAGGAGGCATTACCTATTAAGTTGTCATTATAATTAAACACCCCCCCCAACACACACATCTATCTATCTATCTATCTAATCTGTTTTAGAGGTGTGTGTGTGTGTGTGTGTGTGTGTGTGTGTGTGTGTGTGTGTGTGTGTGTGTGTGTGTGTGTGTGTGTGTGTGTGTGTGTGTGTGTGTTCCTAAAACCCATAGGCACCTTTGGAAATCCGCAGTTTCCACTAAAGTCATTGGGGATGACTCAGGAATTTTGAAAATGGGGCCTCTCGTATTTAGACGACATAGGCTCCAGTCCTGCTCTCTGATCTGTACAGTCAGACCCACTGCACCCTCATGGGGCTCCTTGGAAGACAGTGGTGCTCTGCATGAGTGCCAAGGTCCACCCAGGGAAATCCGATTGCATGGCCAAGGTCTAAAGGTGGAATGGAAATTCAGAATAGGAATGATGCGTTCTGAGAGCAGGTTAGCCCATTTTATTGTGCTGTCGGTTTCCAGATACTGGTGACATATTTCCATTTCGTTTTCAAAAATGAGAAGCTTGCGTTATGAGGGCTTAACTAATTATCTTCCTCCCTCATCTCTCTTCTTTGATTGTGCTTTCTTTCTCTGACCCAGCTCCTCCTTAGCGCCCAGCAGTGCTCCAAGCCAGCCACTTGCTCTGATAGTGACCAATATCATAGTAATTCTGGATCTGCTTGGGAGGCCATGGCCTGAAGCCAACCCTAGTTCTCTTCCCTAGATCATCAAACTGCCTTTCTAAAGAAATAAGGGACCTCTACCACCCTGGATCCCATAACCAAGGAATCTACATGACTTCTGTGAATGAAGACACTGTGTGTTTCAAATGTGTTTAATTATACTCAACTTCCGACAGCATTAAATGTAATACATAGCTAAGCCAACATATTCAGTGCAGCATTGCAGCTTTGTTCTCTTTGCAATAGGTGTAATATCCACAGATAAGAAATGTTTGCTTCCTGTGCCTGTCACAGCCTGGGCGGTTTTGGCATACCCATGTGAGATGAACTGGGACAGACCTGTAGTGTTTCTTGTGAATAAGGTGCATGACTGTGTGTTGGTTTACTATGAGTTACCTTGTAAGGAGTTAGATCAAAATGGGGTTGCTAAGGGAGGAAAGAGAAAACAATGACACAGAGAAGAGTCCTTGAGGAAATAATGGGGAAACCGTTTATTGGGGAATACCCCCTGCCTGACTCCAGCCAGGCTAAGAACAGTTCATTCTTCACAAGACTAAGCCTACAATCAAAAGGCACATGGCACACTGTCGAGGAACCCAGGCCAAGTAAAGGGGTTGAGAGGTTGAGTGAGTGGCCCGAGGCAGCCCAGGGAGTGTCAGTGAGCGCTGGGAAGGAGAAACAGGTAGCAGTGGCAGTGAGCTTCTCGCAATGTGGTGACGAAGGTGAATGGTCAGGCTGAAATGTACGAAAGCTTGCAAGGAAAGAATAAGGGTCAGGGAAAGGGAAATGCTTTACCCTTTGCTTTGCATGCTTTGTACCTAGGAGTGAATGAATAAATACTGCTTTGTTTTGAAGAAGGTGTTTTTGAGTCTTCCAAAAGGGCTGACCTGTCAAACCGAGTTGGGCCTGTTACATTAGCACAGATGGGGCTGCATCCCACAGATTCAGTACCAACGTGGCTGTCCTGCATGGTTCCAGCCAGAGTGAGGTGCGGGAAGCCAGGCCTGATTACCTGAGAGGTACACTGAAGACAGACTGAAAGGCATCGAAGGCGCAGTTTGTCCTGTAAGCCTGACAACATGGTTTCTGGGTTTTCTGTACACTTGTTCCTTTGAGGCGACCTATTATATAAGTCCAGCATTACTAGACATCTGGAGAGGGGCAGGGCTCGTAATACACCTCTACCCTGATATAACGTGACCCAATATAACACGAATTCGGATACAATGCAGTAAAGCAGTGCTCCGGGGGGGAGAGGGGGAGAAGAGGCTGTGCACTCCGGTGGATCAAAGCAAGTTCGATATAAGGCGGCTTCACCTATAATGCGGTAAGATTTTTTGGCTTCCGAGGACAGTGTTATATCGAGGTAGAGGTGTACATGCAAACATAACTACTCAGAGATCTGGTCATACTGGAAGAGTGCAGCAGACAGTATCCTTTTCCTTTCAAACCTGTGTCTATCATCTACATAATGCACATGAGTTCTATAGCCTCAGGGTGGCTTTAGTTGCATTTTATACTTGCTGTCGTTCCCCACACAAAATGCAAGAGATAAAATAGCAAAAGAACAGAAATATTGTATTAGTAGATCCTCTCTTTAGATAGGTGGTATTCTTGGATTTCCTCTATAGGAGTCATTAAAGACTTACAGGGGGAAAAATAAGCCCCCTGGGAGAAAAACTGAGACTTTATGCTAACCAAAGGAGATAAGGGGAAGAAGGCCTGTTTTTCAGAAGACAAAGGTCAACTAGGTAATAGTTGCATTAATAAATGAGGAGGTGGACGAAATCAATGCAAACACTAAAATGACTTAATTAGGTGCTTTATAAAGTTTATCTGTAAAAAAGAAAGCTAAAGAAAAGAGGTTTGGTCAATAGGGAAGTGAAGGAAGTGTTTTAAAAAATAGCCATTGATTAAAAGCCAGTAACAGTACTTGGAAGAATCTGAACATGGGTAGATGAACAGACTTGGAGGAAATTCATCCCATAGTGCATTAGGACTATTTGTTAACAAATTTACAGCCCATTAATAATAATCCTTTTCTTGAAAAGTCATGAAGAAGTGGGTGATTTTCAGATGACTGGTGAAAAAAGAAACATGGTGCTAACTTTCAGAAAAAAACTGATGATACTGGCAATTGCCATCCCGCAAAGCAAAATGAAATCACTGGTTAAATAACAGATCAAATATTAACATAAAAGTTGGTTAATATCTAAAGGATTACAAAACCATGACCAAAATCCAACATTTGTCTATAAAGAACAAACTGTGCCAGACAAACTGGATTGCTTTTAAAAGTGGAAGGATTAAATTAGAAGATGAAGCAGACATGGTAAATATAATGCTATGGTAGATTTTTAGTAAAGCATTTAATATAGTCTCTCAGGAAATCGTTCTCACAATTGATTCAAATTGGCTTGTCCAGGAGCATGTCACACGGACTGAAAACTAGTCACATGAGCTGAAAACAAAGCCTCAGGGACAAGTGTTAGATTCAGTGCTATTTAACTTCTTATTAATGATCTGGGAGAGGTGGCAAACAGTCTAAATTAAATTCACAAATGATGCTAAATTGGGAGGTGTTGGAAACATCAGTGGGGAGTGAAGTAATACAAAAGAACTGAGAGTGGTTAGGAATATGAGCATGAAATTAAATAAAATTCCACTTTCAGAAATGCAAGCTAGCATATCTCAGAAAGTGAGACAAATACCATAGGTCAGGGGTAGGCAACCTATGGCACATGTGCCAAAGGCGGCACGCAAGCTGATTTTCAGTGGCATTCACACTCCTCGGGTCCTGGCCACCAGTCCGGGGGGCTCTACATAGAATCATAGACTTTAAGGTCAGAAGGGACCATTATGATCATCTAGTCTGACCTCCTGCACAAAGCAGGCAACAGAATCTCACCCACCTACACCTGTATCAAACCTGTGTCTGAGCCACTGAAGTCCTCAAATCATGGTTTAAAGACTTCAAGGTGTAGAGAACCTTCCAGCAAGTGACCCATGCCCCACGCTGCAGAGGAAGGCGAAAAACCCCAGAGCCTCTGCCAATCTGCCCTGGAGGAAAATTCCTTCCTGACCCCAAATATGGCAATCAGCTAAACCCTGAACATGTGGGCAAGACTCACCAACCAGACACGCAGGAAAGAATTCTCTGTAGTAACTCAGATCCCACCCCATCTAACATCCCATCACAAGCCATTGGGCATATTTACCGCTAATAGTTAAAGACTAATTAATTGCCAAAATTAGATTATCCCATTATATCATCATCTTTTAAAAACCTTATTTACTTTACATACAAAAATAGTTTAGTTATATATTATAGACTTATAGAAAGAGACCTTCTAAAAAGGTTAAAATATATTACTGGCATTCAAAACCTTAAATCAGAGTGAATAAATGAAGACTCGGCACAGCACTTCTGAAAAGTTGCCGACCCCTGCCATAGGTGATCAGTGGGAGGGTGAAATATAATGCCAAAAAGAGACCTAGATTCAACTAAACAAGAATTTGCAATCTGATATGATGTCAGCAAAGTGTGGTGCAATGCTCACCTAATATGTAGAGGCAACATTTATCAGAATAAGAAATAAAATCTCTCCAGTCCATAGAATCATAGAATATCAGGGTTGGAAGGGACCTCAGGAGGTCATCTAGTCCAAACCCCTGCTCAAAGCAGGACCAATCCCCAACTAAATCATCCCAGCCAAGGCTTTGTCAAGCCTGACCTTAAAAACCTCTAAAGAGGAGATTCCAACCTCCCTAGGTAACCACTCCAGTGCTTCACCACTCTCTGAGTGAAAAAGTTTTTCTAATATCCAACCCTAACCTCCCCTTCTGCATACTTGAGACCATAACTCCTTGTTCTATCATCTGCCACCAACTGAGAAACAGTCTAGATCCATCTCTTGGAACCCCTTTCAGGTATTAAAAGCAGCTATCAAATCCCTACCGTCATCCTTCTCTTCTGCGACTAACAATTTCAATGCCCTAGCTTCTCCTCATAAGTCATGTGCTCCAGCGCCCTAATCATTTTTGTTGCCCTCTGCTGGACCTCTTTCCAATTTTCCACATCCTTCTTGTAGTGTGGGGCCCAAAACTGGACACACATACTCCAGATGAGGCCTCACCAATGTCAATAGAGGGAAATGATCACATCCCTCGATCTGCTGGCAATGCACCTACTTATACACCAAAATGCCATTAGCCTTCTTGGCAACAAGGACACACTGTTGACTCATATCCAGCTTCTCGTCCCACTGTAACCCCTAGGTCCTTTTCTGCAGAACTGCTGCTCAGCCGTTCGGTCCTAGTCTGTAGCACTGCATGGGATCTTCATCCTAGTGCAGGACTCTTCACTTGTCCTTGTTGACCTCATCAGGTTTCTTTTGGCCCGTCCTCTAATTTATCTAGGTCTTCTGTATCCATCCTATTCTCCAGCGTATCTACCACTCCTCCAATTTAGTGTCATCTGCAAACTTGCTGAGAGTGCAGTCCACGCCATCCTTCAGATCGTCTTAATGAAGATATTGAACAAAACCTTGGATGCAGGCGGACCCTTGGGCACTCCACTTGAAACCGGCTGGCCAACTAGACATGGAGCCATTGATCACTCCCATTGAGCCACGATGATCTAGCCAGCTTTCTATCATCCACCTTATAGTCCAATCATCCAGCCCATACTTTAACTTGCTGGCAAGAATCTGTGGGAACCGGTCGTCAAACTTTTGCTAAAGTCAAGGAATAACGCACATCCTGCTTTTCGCTCATCCACAGAGACAGTTATCTCCTCATAGAAGGCAATTAGGTTAGTCAGCGCATGACTTGCCCTTGGTGAATCCATGCTGACTGTTCTGATCATTTCCTCTCCTCTAAATCCGTTGACCGACCTGCTCCATGATTTTTCCAGGGACTGAGGTGAGGCTGACTGCCTGTAGTTTCCCCGGATCCTCTTCTTCCCTCTTTTAAAGATGGGCATACATTAGCCTTTTCCAGTCATCCGGACCTCCCCCGTTCGCCATGAGTTTTTCAAAGATAATGTCCAATGGCTCTGCAATCACATCCGCCAACTCCTTTATTACCCTTGATGCAGTGCGTCCGGCCTCCCATGGACTTGTGCTCGTCCAGTTTTTCTAATAGTCCCGAACCATCTTTTCTCCACAGAGGGCTAGTCACCTCTCCCATACTGTGCTGCCCAGTGCAGCAGTCTGGGAGCTGATCTTGTTTGTGAAGACAGAGGCAAAAAAGCATGGTTGTGTTAGCTTTTTCCACATGCCTCGTCACTAGTTGCCTCCCTCAGTCAGTAAGGGGCCCAGTGGATAGAAACTGGCTTCAACTGAAAACACAGTGTTCAGTTGTGGTCTAGCCACAAGCTTCTTGTGGTGACTTTCCCCACATAATTAATCTACTCTCTGCCATCTGGAATTGGGAATAATGCTTTCCTACTGCCATGGGTTGTGAGGATAGAATCCTTAATGATGGTGGGCTTAGATACTGCAGTAATGAGGGATGGACAGATGACCTAGATAGATAGATGAATAATTTCATAGGAAAATACCGCCGGAAAAGCTTAGTTCTCGCTATCTTCGTCCTAGAAACTGGAGGGAATTGTGAGAGAGTGGACGAGCAGACCGTTTCCTGACTGAAAAAACTGACGAGATGTGGGAAACAGTCTCCAAGGGATTCTCACCATCTGAAATATTTAAAGGGACACTATCATCCACCTTGAAATTTAATTTGTTTCTTTGTTTAACAGTTATAAGTAGTCTCTAATAACTACACCTGCTCTTAATTTCCTGCCATTGTGTGTTTTTTCCAATCAACATTTTTATGTTCTCTGTGAAAGATTAGAGCTGACTCTTCAGCTGGAAGAGAGGAGACAAAGGTGGGATATGATAGAGGTATAAGAAATCATGTAGTGATGTGGAGAAATGGAATAAGAAAAGTTCTTTACTTATTCTGTAATACAAGAACTAGGTACCCAATGAAATTAATAGACAGCCACGGGTTTAAAACATAAAGGAACTAAATTCCTGGTGGTTACGTCCATAAAACACATGGCCTATTAGCCAGATGGTAAGGAATGGTAGTCCTAGCCTCTGTGTGTCAAGAGATGGAGATGGATGCAGGAGAGGAACTGATCATTGCCTGTTAGGTCACCCTACTCTGGGCCATCTGCCATTGGCATGTTGGTAGACAGATACGGGCTAGATGGACATTTGGTCTGACCCGGTACGGCCATTCTTATGTTCTTCTGATCTTACTCACACACGCAAGAGGAGGAGAAGATGCCCATTCAAGGATAACAGTGAAACTGCTGTACATGGAATGATGCCACGTGCTCAGAGTGAACGAAGGGGACAAAAATAGAGAACTGTATTTTTTTTGCTCCACTCTCTTTCAGCTATACTAACTGTAATGTCAAATCCAACATTCATAAATCATGAGCCAGGCCTTCTAAAACCAAGAGATTGGCTTTAAAAATCATACGCTTTTTGAAAAAATAATTTGTTTTTGTTATTTGCCTCCTGGTTTGGGTTTTTTTTGTTTCTGTTTAATCCTTGAGACTTTGTTTTCCACCTTGTGTCTGCAACCGTGCAGGCTAAAATCTTTAAAAAAAATCCTGAGTTTCCCTCATAACCACATGACATCAGAAGCCAAGGCTTTCCAAAAGTATGCCAAATATTTCCAACCCTGTGATGGAGTCATGGGAGTTGGCTACACTAACAGTGGGACATAAGCATTGTCAGACTAATTGTATTATTTTTTAGGTAGATTGTGTTTAACAAGGTAGGCTATATAAATTAATGTTTGTGGTATCTGTAGTTTCGTGATTGGTCCCTAAAATTGTCAGTAGTGTTTTGTACCTTATGAAGCAGCCAACGGAGGAGAGTGTTGCTCCATTTGACAAAATGGATGTCTTTTGACCCGTCTGATGTTTTTGTACAGTATTGGCTCTAAAATTCACTGCACAGCCACCAAGTTTATTTTTGGTTTGTTAGACCTGAAAACAAACTGCACATGCTATATTCTGTAGCGCGCGTGTACAGACACACACACCCCATTTGTGCACCTAACCGCCTGCAATTCATCATGGCTCTAAAGCCTTCCTCTCATTCACTCTCCATATTCATTGACATCATAAAGCCCAATTAGTCTTAATGAGTTACATTTTCCCAGCTTCTCTCAGTGACCATCACTTTTCCCACTACCCTTAAACAAAAGAAGGTTGGTTGGTGTGCCTCCCTCATTTTAATCTCTCCCCTTTTCCTGTTACCGTCAATGGGGAGCACATCAGTGACCTTTGATCCGCAATCACTGACTTCATTTCCTGAGCAAGTGAAGCATGCAACCGCTTTGATGCTCCCTCAGACATTGCTAATGTGGCAGAGGAGAACAATGACAAATGAGACGAAGGGGGAGGGAGAGGGAAAAAGAAACCCGAATGAAGAGATTAGATACAAAATTGGCGACTTTATCATTCGGTTCCTCTGATGATTGCATTTGATCGCTGCTTACATTTTTACCTGAGAACCAGCTTCAGAAACACCAGATGGTTATAGACAGAATGGGATTTGAAGCAGGCAATGCAAGCTGTTATAATTCTAGGCATGCCCAACTTTTCATCAGGAAGAGATATCTTGACCTCTGGTATTCCATCAGTAGCAGAGACTTTACTTTTTGAATTTTTTTTTTTTAATAAGAAATTGGGTCATTTGTTTAAAGAGGTTCAGCTATTTTTTGAATTCTCAAAATACTTTGGAAAATGTCTGTCTTACTTCTCAAGCAGTGTTTTGCCTTACATAGGCATGGGTCCCACTAGGATTGCCAACTGTCTAATCACACAAACCCAAATACCTTTCCACTGTCCCTTCCCTAAGGCCCCATCCATGTCCCGCCCCTTCTCTGAGCCCTTCCCCCCACTCCCTCCATTCCCACTCCCTCCGAGGGCTCCAGGCATGGGGATAGAGTGCGGGAGGGGGTGAGAGGTGTGGCCTCCAGGAAGGAGTTTGGGTGCAGGAGGGGGCTCAGGGCTGGGGCACAGGGGTTGGGTGCAGAAGAGATTGTGGGATCTTGGAGGGTGTTTGGGTGTGGGAGGGAGTTATGATGACCAAGTGTCCAGTTTTATACTGGAACTCCTGGTCAAAAAGGGACCTGGTGACTCCGGTCAGCACCACCGACTGGGCCATTAAAAGTATTCAGGTGTTCCAGGTGAGGCTGGTATGCCAAGCTATGGTTGAGTTTTACTCCCAAGTATGTGCCAATTGGATGGAATAGCAGTAGCTATCTTTGGACATGGACCAAGATGGTTTAATTGGCAAGACAATTGATTAGGTAGAAAGTAGTTGTCATATTGAGAATTAGTCTCCATTGCTGGAAGTGGTCAAAGTAGCCGAGGTTCTCTTCAATCCTACAGAAGTTCTTTCCAGTGTCAACAATACCGATGTTAGCATAGCAATTCTCTTTGGCCTGCATTTCGGGAAGGTTGTATGTGTATAAATTGAACAAAAGGGGGTGAAAACTGATGCTGATGGAAGCCTGTTGTGGAGTCATGAAAGGTAACTGAATTTTTCCACGACTTACAAGATGATGCTTCAGTTGCTAATCATTCCATGGATGAACCATACCATCAGCCTACAAGAATAACTTGCATCAACATGGCACTCAGCCCAACATGCCACATAGTGTTGTAGGCTGCTGTCAGAGCAATGAGGACAGCACCAACTTTCTTCCCTGTCTCAGATGTGTTTTCTATCTCTTGAGTCAGACAGAGTACCTGATCTAGACTTGGGTGCATCATCCCCTCCTGAATCCAGTTTGATCTTAAGGCAGCTGGATATTGACTCCCTCGTTAATCCACATCAGGATTCGGCTATAGAATCATAGAATATTAGGGTTGGAAGAGACCTCAGGAGATCATCTAGTCCAACCCCCTGCTCAAAGCAGGACCAACCCCAACTAAATCATCGCAGCCAGGGCTTTGTCAAGCCTGACCTTAAAAACCTCTAAGGAAGGAGATTCCACCACCTCCCTAGGTAACCCATTCCAGTGCTTCACCACCTCCTAGTGAAAAAGTTTTCCTAATATCTAACCTAAACCTCCCCCACTGCAACTTGAGACCATTACTCCTTGTTCTATCATCTGCCACCACTGAGAACAGTCTAGATCCATCCTCTTTGGAACCCCCTTTCAGGTAATTGAAAGCAGCTATCAAATCTCCCCCCCCCCCATTCTTCTCTTCTGCAGACTAAACAATCCCAGTTCCCTCAGCCTCTCCTCATAAATTATGTGCTCCAGCCCCTAATAATTTTTGTTGCCCTCCTCTGGACTCTTTCCAACTTTTCCACATCCTTCTTGTAGTGTGGGACCCAAAACTGAACACAGTACTCCAGATGAGACCTCACCAATGCTGAATAGAGGGAAATGATCACGTCCCTTGATCTGCTGGCAATGCCCCTACTTATACAGCTCAAAATGCTGTTAGCCTTCTTGGCAACAAGGGCACACTGTCAACTCTTATCCAACTTCTCGTCCACTGTAACCTTTTCTGTGGAACTGCTGCCCAGCCATTCGGTCCCTAGTCTGTAGCAGTACATGGGATTCTTCCATCGTAAGTGCAGGACTCTGCACTTGTCCTTGTTGAACCTCATCAGATTTCTTTTGGCCCAATCCTCTAATTTGTCTTAGTCCTCTGTATCCTATCCCTACCCTCCAGCGTATCTACCACTCCTCCAAGTTTAGTGTCATCTGCAAACTTGCTGAGGGTGCAGCCCACGCCATCCTCCAGATCATTAATGAAGATATTGAACAAAACCAGCCCCAGGACCGACCTTTGGGGCACTCCACTTGCTACTGGCTGCCAACTAGACATGGAGCCCCTGATCACTACCTATCTGTCCGTTTATAGGTAACACTTTTTGGAGCTGTCAATAGTTTTCATGGTTTGGGGACAGCTTCAATTTCTGCTCTGCACCAGACTTTTGTGATGCTGCAATTCTGGGTGCCATGATTCAGAAACAGAAGCAACCACCTTTTGGTGATTGGCTCATAGTGAGAGATGATCTTGTGGATGTTATCTAGACCAGGAGCATTGTTAGGCTGCAGCTGATGTATAGCCAGGTCAAGCTCTTGATCAGTAAAAGGAACCATCAGGTTTATGTCCATGTTCTTAGCCACCATTTTAACTGCACGGCTGAAAACTGTCTCAACTAGGAGCTCTGCCATGGGCCATCAGATGGGATGCAATGGCGTTTGCCATGACTGCTTGTTCCCTCTTGCCTAGACAGGATGAATTTGTCTAGACTCAAATTCCAGCGACTGGATCTTTTTAAAGTTCTTATAATTTTTACTTCCTCTTCCAGTCCTTCCCCAGGATTTGGGTCCATTGTGATCAGGGATGGCTGGTGCTGGGTTTGGGGAAACATATCCAGCATTTTACATTCCATGATAACCAGAGGATGTTGTCCAGTGGTAGAAAAGGTAACATCAGAGAAGAACCTGAGTCCATCCATCTTTTGCTATGGAAAGTGGGTGGTTGCTTAGGATCACAGTCGACCATCAGTGCCCACTCCTCTACCCTTATTCCAGCCACACATCATCAGTGAATCTCCAGTAGGAATGGTGTGAATTAAAATTGTCACAGTAGACTGAAGGTCCTGAGAAAATGATGACAGGAGTGGACCAGATGGCTGGTGGAGGTTTGTAGATGTTTATAAAAGAGTTGGGTCCGTCACTTTTGTAGCCTGCCGTTCAATGACATCATTTGGACTGATGGTGAGACTAGAGTGATGGAATGACTCCCTAATGTAGGATGCCATCCTGTGACAGAGGAGAGAGACAGCAGCAAAGCCAAGAATTGACAGTTGTCAGCATTAGAGTGTGTTTCCTGAAGCAAGATGACATGTGCTTCATATTCTACAGCCAACTAGTGAAATCCTGGTTATAATGAAATCAATTCCCACACTCCTGTTTACTTCAATAGGGCCAGAAGGAAACATTGTGACCATCTAGTCTGTTGTTGTACATAACACAAGCCAAATGACACAAACTAATTCCTGTCTCAACTAGAGCATATCTTGTAGAAAAAGAAATCCACTCTTGATTTAAAAATTGCTAGTGATGGAGAATCCACCACAATCCTTGATAAGTTGTTTCAGAAATTACCCTCACAGCTAAAAAATTGGGCCTTATTTCCACTGTGAATTTATCTATCCTCAATTTCCAGCCCTTGGATCTTTTAAAAGCTCTTATAAGTTTTACTTCCTCTTCCAGTACTGCGGGTCCATGATCTCTGGCACTATAAGTGAGAGCCACACCTCTAAGCCATTAAGGTTTTGGTACTGCAATGGATCTACACCAAACTGGAGGGAGACCAATGAATTAATTTCTATCGCATGACTGAACAGTTATCAGATGGTGACTTCTGTTCACTATTGACATTGAGTGAGATATAAACATGCAACTGGAAGTGGGAGGCCTCTTAATGTGTTATCAAACATGCATCTGCATGAAGCAAATTTCCCATGATAAAACACTTAAAAGCAAATGTAGAGTTTATGACATGTCAATAGATTTTAAAGCTGAATAACATACAATTATTGCAGTGGCTGATAATGCAAATTATCTGAGTCAGTCTCAGTGCATAGCAGTAAATATATCCCGTTCCATGCAGGCACTCTTTTTTCCATTTAATGTTTTACACCCCTGATGAGATGTTTTCAGTATATTGCTTATACCAGCATGGTGCACTCTCCGTATTCTTGGATGTCGTTATGAAGAACCCTGAAGACTGTACCAATTCTCCACTGTCTATGCGGCTCACTTGAAAACTGCTTGGAGCAACAACAGCAAATGTCAACAGGGACCCATATTAATTATTTGGAATGTGCCTCATAAGAGGAATCAACTGTTTTTATTACAGCATGAATATTACTTGAAACGGGAAGGTTATTCTAGCTGTTATCATAATCTATGTATCATTAACTTTCCTTGTTTAGAAAAAGAGATTAACAGCCCAGAAAATTGTTATAGTAAATAGATGAATTATAACATGTTTTTATTATAAATAAAAGTTTCTCAGTATAAGCAGTTACCTAGTGATCCATTGGAGAAGAATGAAGTCTTTAACAACTAAAGAACTGCATTGTAAGGTTGACTATTAAACAGCTTTCATTCATGTGAGAGTGACTATAATTCTGCACACCAAACTTTACAGCTACAGCAGACCAAATGTCAAACCACTATTTGTGGTAATTTATGCCATACTTTCAGTAACAGCTCTTGTAGGCAACAAGTGCAAAGATTGCTATAACCTGGAGCTGCTCATTTTCCATTTTGAGTCAGGTTAACAGAATGAATGTTCTTTTCCCCCCTCAAGTTTGAAATACAGAATCTGCAAACGAAATAAGATATGAGTCCCCATAAGAAAATGAAATGCAAAATTCATTATGAAACTGCAACTAGCCTTCTCTAAACCAGGTCATATTGGATCCCAGGAGAAACGTGGTGATGAGCAAGTGGAGCCTTCGCTATGAGTGGCAATGGGAGATATGGCTAAATTTAAATATACAATAATACCTGTTTGGAGGAAGCAAATTTTTTTTGATATACATGCTGAGAGGTGAAATATCCTCCATAAGGTTAATATTCAACATTAATATCTATGTGCAAGAAAAATGCCAGATAAAGTAGAATGTGTTTGAACCTGTTGTTGGTCTTGTTTTAAGCGTGTGGTGTGACGTGTGTTGAACTAAAATCCTTACAGATCTGAATGTGAAACAGTAGACACTGAAACCTTCGATTTGTCCACAGGGCAGGCACACCATGGGCAGGTTTCCTACATTGCTCCACCAATTCATCTTGATTCGGACCCGGAGAGACCGCCTTCGAAGGGTGAGTCTGTGACGCAATCTGTGCCTGTGTGCATGGTCAGATAGCCATAGGCATGAATGTGTTTAATTTGTTTGTGCAGAAGAGCCTCCATGAAGATAGTTACGGTGTGCCATCCGGGGCACTCACTGGGGCAAATTCCATTGTCTTAAACAGAGTTACACCAGCCATAGATTTGGCTCATGCTCTCCATTCCTTGTGTAGAGTTAAGATTACTGTATTATCCCAGGGCCATTTAGTTCTCCCATGCAGTACTATATGCATTTGTGTTGGAGAACTGTCACCCTTAATCCTTGCGCAATGCTATCTCGTTCCCTGATTCCACTGCATAGCCAGTATTGATGGAGACTCTTTCTGCACTCTGATGTGGGCAGAGGTGGTAGAGGAACAGGGTGAGCTGATGGATCTACAGCTACTCAAGGGTGGTGATTTGGAGAATTCTCCCCCCACCTCATCAACTGCTGCAACGTACAGTACGTTTTTGGCCTTGGCTTGGGAAAGCAGATTTGCCCCTAAAAGATGTATTCAGATTGTTTACAAGTTCTTAGATCTTTTCTGTGCTTGTTTTGACTCAGTTTGTATCTGTTCAGGTATGATAGTTTTAAGATACCGAGTCAACTGTATTTGGCTGCATAGTAGTAAGATCTATAAGTTAAAACTAAAGATGGATATGGAGAAATCTCTTGCTCACCCAAGGGAATGCATAGGAATATTTATTTTAAAAGTAGGGGAGTACATTTTGGGGTAAGGCAATAACATTTCATCAGGAAGCAAGTGATGATGATCTATGGACAAAAGAAGAAACTAAGGACAAAATAATTGACATCTGGAAAATTGTTTAGAAACTCCTTTAAATACATTTCAGTAGTTAAGAAATTTGTGGAGATGAATTTCCATATAGGCAGCTTATTGCATAACTACTTACTGCAGTATAATTGAGACAAGACATGGCACTCAATGGACCTTGGGTCTGATCCAGTATAATTCCTGTCCTCCTCCTGTTACATAACTATACAACGTGTGCAATTTCACATGCAGATGTATGTTTCTCTGAGTGCATCGTATTTAAAATGCAACATGCAAGTGCAAGGTTGAGTACACTAACGTGTGACACCACGTGGGTGGGACCTGTTCCTAAATTGCCCCAGCCAGTGCTCTCCACAAAGGGGCATGGTATATTCAAAGGGATGGTTCAGCAGAAAGACACAAATGGCAGGCGGTTGCTGTGTCTCTGCACTGATTCAGCTCGTTGATTACTCTCACATCAGGACTTCCTTCTTACCCGATCAGATTGTTCTTATCTGTTGGGGCTAAATAATGTTTTCAGTGATTTAAAAACATGAGGGCAAATCAGTTCCTGCCCCCAAAAGCTCACACTCTAAGGCTGTGATCCTGCAACTAATGCAGCACGGGTTGACCCATGGGCCCATGTGATGCCCTATTGTCGTCAGTGTCTGTGGGAGCTCAGTAAAGTCATAGGGCAGATTTGGATACCAGTACCCCAGCTGATTAGTATCTTACTATGTGAGTAGTCCCATCAATGCTACTCAGTGTGAGTAAGTATGTCAGAATCTGGCTCTGAAAGGCTTCTTTTGCCTTACACATCCATTGCCCCCAGTGTTTGGAGACTGAGAAAGTCTCAGCATGTGCCTGGGCACTGAAACATACCCTTGATCCCCAAAGTAACACCGGAACTTTTCAGCCTAAATTTAAGCATATTCTGTGTGCAGTGCTGGCGCAATTGAAATCCATGGAAATGTTGCCATTCATATCAATGGGATCAGAGTTTCACCCTCGAAATGTGAGGCTTCTGCTGTCTTTCAGTGTGAATGTGAGTGCACGCTTATGCTGTGCAGCAGAGCAGGAACAATTGAATGAGTCAGGCTATAAAGCAGTTTCTTTGTTTTTACTGCGTGGAGAATGCAGTTGCATTCCCAACAGGTGAGACATGATGATCAGTGGCCTGTTCTCCGTCTCCCGCCAAAAATGATCTTTCTCATGGAAGAAAGTGGACTGCTTCCAAAACGGGTGGTGCT
The DNA here is from genome assembly GCF_003597395.2 of Chelonoidis abingdonii. NCBI lineage: Eukaryota > Metazoa > Chordata > Testudines > Testudinidae > Chelonoidis > Chelonoidis abingdonii. The sequence goes on along the minus strand of NC_133773.1, from coordinate 7,920,372 downwards.
AATCATCCAAAATCCCATAAGGCTTTAAAACCCTGGTTCAGTCTCTTCCCCATCAGAGTTTGCCTTTAGTCCAGACTGTCTTTATAGTCTAGATCTTCAGCTGTTTCTCCACTTCCTCCAAACAGTGGTTGTAATGTTTAAGATCTCTCAAAATCTTGTTGTCAACTATATGCCCTGTTTTAACAGAGGACTCCAGCAAGGCAGATGTCTCAGGCTGGGTAACCGAAACACCCAGCCTCTCATAATTTTCTCTGATATTAGCTGTGGTGATTCAGAACTTATACAGAATAGCTCCACTTAAATCATCCCCATCGCTTGCTGCAGAAGATCACGGGGGGACTGGGTCAGCAGCAGCCAAAGATGGTGCTGTGATGGGTTTAGGTACTGATGCAACAGCCCCGGGCCTAGAATAATCCTCTGCAATTTGCTTTCAGGAGGGTATAACTCAGTCCCTCGGCCAGGTCCAGAATGACACATCCATACGCTGACAAGAGTCAGATCAGCTGGAGCGACTGGTGAGAGCAGGAAGTGGCGCGTACCCAACACGCTGCTGGCATCATGCCTCCCCGTCATGGCCTCTCCTGAGCCCCAGTAAAAAGGTTTTCAAGTAGTACTTGCTCAAAGAGCTGTGGTACATTATTTACTTGTATGGCACTTCTCACAGAACTGCCCAGTAACTCTGATTGCAAAGGTGATTAACATCGGTGTGGTTCAGTGGGGATGATTGCCCCTTGTGTTGTGGTGTCCAGGGCAGGGGTCCGTGAGACTCCCCTGTATCATTCTGTTATTGGGAAGGGGCTCAGAAACCCAGGAGATATGCATACTGTAGGAAGTTAGGCAGATGGGAATGAGGCTCTTCCCCTCCCCCCCCCCCCCGCCGCCAAGAAGAGGCTGTGGTTCTGCCCGCAATCACCATTGTTGGGGTTCCCTCGAGACCTCTTCCATGCCGTTCCCCAAGATCTTGGTTTGGCTCCAGTCTCATGACTCACATTCCTTTATTTGGCAGAGAGCAAAGCTATGGTGAGTTGATCAGACTCAAGCGTAGGGGGCGGATACTGGGTATCCTACACATTCAAAGTTACCCAGCATGCCTCTTCCTTTGTATACATTTACACATCCCATTGTATGGACGATACATTGTGTCACATGCTTTGGGGTTGGCTTGAGCACTTAGTAGCACCAATCCCTGTGCAGCATTCTCTGCCCATGCGTTGTCCAGGTCTGACTTACTCTTTATCTAATCTTACATCCCAGGCTTATCTTATCCACTGTTATCAATGGTTCACTGGGGGCTCCCCCTTCTCTGAACTAGTGCAGACATGCTGTTCCCAGCCTGCTGATCCATTTACTTCTCTCGTCCTGTCTCCCAAGGAAGGAGGTCTCACCCATGTCCCATTACTCATGTCAAGCCAGGCCTACTTTGCACTGCTTTTGTTTTTCTTTTCTATATTAGCATATATTTCATTTGCGTCATATTCCTGTCCTTCTGTGCTTACTTTTTTTAAGTTCACTACCGAGCAACGCATTTCCAAGACCACAGTAGTTGTAATCATTTGAATCACTGTTAATACTAGGCTCAAAGTACAAAATAAGGTGCAAGTTTACCTCTTCTGCTATAGCCCACCAGGGTGTAATCTCACATGATAAACTTGCTCTGCCTTTAAAACATCCTGTAATTTTATTTTTTTTTTATTTTAATCACATTATTTAAAAAAAAACTGGTACAAAATATAAAATCTTTTCGTTTATCACCGCAGGAAATTTAGGTGTGGAACAGAACATAGGCCAATTACAATAACATTTGCTGGGTCCATACCAGAAGTGGGCCTCTTCGGCCACCGCATAATACAGTAAATCCTCACTTAAAATCGTCCTGATTAACGTTGTTTCATTGTTACGTTGCTGACCAGTTAGGGAACATGCTAGTTTAAAGTTGTGCAGTGCTCCCATCTAACTTCGTGTGGCAGCTGCTTGCTTTGTCCACTGCTTGCAGGAAGACCATCCCATTGCAGCTAGCTGGTGGGGGCTTGGAACGAGGGTGGACCGGCAGCCCTTCATCAGGTCCCCACACCCCTAAGTACCCTGTGCTGAAGCCACCCAGCAAGCTACCAGTTGCGGGCAATTCATCTGTCCCTCCCCCCACTGCCATGTGCTGCTCCTGCCCTCTGCCTTGGAGCTGCTCCCAGAAACTCCTGCTTGCTGTGCGGGGTGGGGGGGAAAGAAGGGGGACTAATGTAATGGTGCCCCCCTCCCCCCTGCTCCTGCACCCTGCTTACCCCTTCTCCATATAGAGCAGGGAGGGGACACGGACAGAGAGACAGAGAAGCTTGGTGCAGCAGCTGCAGTCTCTACTTCCTGATCCACTTAAGAAAACAATACATTTAAGAGTGGGTCAGCTTCCTTAAAGGGGCAGTGTGCATCTCTTTCTCTCCTAAACTCTGTCTGCCATGCTGTCTCCCCTCCCTCATGTTCATGCTGCCTTACGTGAGAGGCTACATTAACCACCATGTATTAACCCTTGAGGGCTCAGCTGAATGCTAGTTCATCATTTAGCAGTAAGGCATTCCCTGGGAAATATCCCTCCCTCTTCCACCCTCTAACTTCACCACTTGAACCAAGCTTCACAATCATCATAGCTGTGAACAGTATTCAATTGTTTGTTTAAAACATATACTGTGTGTATATCTATATAATATATAGTTTTTTTGTCTGGGGAAAAAAATTTCCCTGGAACCTAACATTAATTCTTATGGGGAAATTGGATTGGCTTAACATCGTTTTGCTTAAAGTCGCATTTTTCAGGAACATAATTACAAGGCTAAGTGAAGAGTTACTGTAATGGGTGGCCGCAGCTTAGGCTTTGAGATGATTCATAGAATCTTAAGTTTTAAGACTAGAAGGGACCACTGTGGTCATCTAATCTGACTTCTTGAGAACTGCTCTGACGTACTGATAAAAAGGGCTGGATATTTTCACTATCACTTCCCTCTCTTCTCCTCCTCTTCCTCCTGCTCCCCCCACACCATGTTTCTTTGACACTGTTCTTCCTTTTGGCCTCTGCTGCCTTTGCCTCCTGCTACTGTTTTGATGGCCTTAATTTCACCTTCATGTTACCTCAGCACTTAATTAACCACTGGGCACAGGTTGCTATTGCATTTAGCTGCAGCAGAAAGAGCTTTGTTGTCCACCTTGCACTTTTAACTTTAATCATGCTAATACTAATGAAAGCTGGGCTACAAAAATAAATGCCCAAAAAAATTTTTGCATATGTAAGCAAAAATAAATTGTACGTTTTGAATGCTGTGGCTGCTGTGATTATATTCAGTTGCAACTTTCAGCTGACAGATTTATTTGTAACTATCTTTTTTTTATATTTTATTGTATCGCTGGTGACGTTTACCTATATTGATGTATGCAATGCATTTTTCCAACCCTTCACTTTACTGAATAGAGTGTAAACTCTGGTAGTTTACTAGCACATTAGTGTCACCATACATTACAAGGTAATTACCTTGAGCCACCACTCTATATAGAAACATAGTAATGGCACTGTAAATCATGTCATAAAAATAAGGTCCTAGATCAGCATTCACTTTTAAAGTTATTTCTCCTTCCCCAGCCCCTATTAATTAGAAAATATGGTTTTAAATTAGTTTCATATATGAAGCACCCATAACCATTATTTTTACATCTACTTTTAGTAAAACAAACAAGACTATGTTGCAGTGATTTTTATGTAATTGTTTATATTTGTTCATATGCAAATTAATTCCAGAGGTAGCTGAGGCAGTTTTCTCTATAGCTGAGTCCTAGAATTGCTGGAAATAAGTGCACTGCTCTATTGCTTCGGATATAGTGTTCCAACAGCTATGGCTTTGTCTTATTCTTTATGCATGGTCCTGAACTTGTTAACTGTCTGGATTGAGGGCTCATGCATAAAGATAAGGGAAACTCTATTTACTCTTTTGAGTTTTAGTTCCTGTCCTCGATAGCTAGCTATTAGCCTTTCATATTTAAGAAGCCTCTTTTATTCGCTCAGACAGTTCCTTCGTTCTAAGCATTAAATGTTAATCACTGATTTGTGACATCAAACCCGTTCTGGATCCCCAGGTTGTGATCTCATAAACTAGGGATTGTAACCTACATTACAAAAATGGTTTGTTTGTTTCTGACGATAGTAAAGAAGTTCAAAGATAAGTGGGACTCTAATGTCCTGACTTCAAAGGAAGTTTTACAGAATTAACGTGTATAGCAATAACTGAAATGTAGTATTTGGACTAAAATTACTCCAGGCACTAAAATACAATGAATGAACTGAATTAAACTCACTGAATCCACATACTAAAGCTATTTATAAAGTTTTATAGAAGCAGATTTTGCTCTATAGTTGGAATTATTTTAAGCATAAAATATATCTCTGGCTTTAAAGCTAGGCAGACAAAGGCAATAACCTACATCGCTGAGAGACTGTTCTGCAAAATGTTCCTTCAGGTGAAGCCTGTGGGGAAATGGGTGGCTCAGAGGGATTGTTAAAGTTGAACTAAAATTGTTTCAAGACATATTAATATACAAGTCAAACTTATTTAAGAGCGCCGGCTTTACAAATGAATAATAGGTAAGTTAAACAGAGGGGGCATCTCCCTCTTTCTATGAAGATTTCTGCAGGCAGCTGTCCAGTTTAGACCTCCAATCAGATCTTTGGTCTCTTCTTTGAGCCTTAATCTGTTTCTTTAAAAGTGGAAGACATAATGGAGCTTATAGACCTGCAAAGTATTGGGGGAGGGGCAAACCAAGGTCGAAGGGCCTTGCCTCATAGCAGATGATGACCCTGGACATATGCACTTTTGGTGATAAGATGCTAAGAGATTTATTCCCCCTGTCAGTCTCTGGTGTCTCCTCTACCCCCACTCCATATTCCATTGCCCTCTGGTTAGAACCCCACAGACTTTATTGTTGGCAGCCAGATCACAACCATGTTTCCTACTTTTTTTTTCATTTTCCATGATTGAGCTGCACCACAATAGCCGCCCCCTTGGGAGAGCATGCTCCTTGTTTTTTAGGCTATTCTTTTGTTTCTCTCTGGGGCCCTTTCTTTATCTATCCTCCAGCCTCCCTTTAGTTAATTATGGCCATAGCTTACTGACTGCCTCCTCTTAGCCATGTTATTTTCCTGGGAGGAGAGGTTAGGTAGGGGACTAGCCAGTTCCTGTTAAGCTATGTAATCAGCTTACAGAAACTCATCCAGTGAGGTGGGTTCTTGGGAGCTAAGAGCACAAATGTTTCCTCAATGATCTTTCAGTTCTGTTCAGTGAGGCTTTATTGGTGTGACAAGCCTGACAAAGTGATGGGGGGAAATCAGACCCCCAGGTTTCTGTAAAAGGAGAATGAGGTCTTGCCCACAGTAAGGCCATGTGCTGTGTGAGAAAGTGGGACCCTGCATCCATTTGTCAGTGCTGTCCATTCTCGTGCTGGTTCCAGCTTGCTATGTAGTGCCAGACCATTTCTGCCATCTCTCTCCATCTCCCAGAATGAGGCATGTTTTTTTTCCTCTTTGCTTTTTGATGAGAAGTCTTTCACTTCCAGTGAGGCAGGCCAGCTTTGTAGTTGGTATGAGCATAATGAGATCATAGGAAAAATCTTCACAGGTCAGAAGTTTGGTCCATCTCACAGTAACACATTCACTTAACGATGCGGGTAATTTATCATTCAAGACCTGAGATCAGTCCAGGGATGGTGCACAATAATAAACAACAGGGATGACAATCAGTGTTGTACACTATGGCTGAGAGATTTGGTTTCCAGTCCCCATCAAAATTAATGGGAGTTTGTCATCGAAACAGCTTGGATAACCTCAGTGCACATGCATGTTGGGGCACAGTGTTACAACTGCTGTTAACCCTTTAAGGTACCAACATATAATATTGTGAGCTGGTGGCTCCAAATACAATCCACACCAGATGTAACACAAGCCTGATTTATTCACAAAAGGAGCTCTCATTGAAACACCACAAAATCTAAGCCTAAGCCTTCTCCCCAAGCTTGGATGCTTCTAGGGTTCCTCTTTCGTGATGCTCATTCCACTTCCAAGGACCTCTCTCTCTCTCTCTCTCTCTTGACTTGCTCCCTTATAGCTGAATGGGACAATGAGAAACCTAAACCCAGCAAAAGTTGTTTAGCATTTTCCAATGGGAATACCCCTTGTGGCTTTCAGGCAAACACTGCATGATCCGTACACCTAACAAATATTGCATACGTTAAATGCTATGTGATTATTCACAATAATGTTATCATAGATGGATTAATGGTATATAATAGGCATTGCTGCTATAACGACGTTCCCTTCAGCCAAATGTTTTTAACAATTACAGAGGCTTGAATTAGTGAAAGTACCCCTCAAAACATTTCAGAAATTACATATGGTCAATTTTCAGGTACTTCCTGAACTGATTAGAGCTTTTAGTGTATACAGTAGAACCTCAGAGTTACTAACATCTCCGGAATGGAGGTTGTTTGTAACTCTGAAATGTTCGTAATTTTGATCAAAACACTATGGTTGTTTTTTCAAAAGTTTACAGCTGAACGTTGACTTAATACAGCTTTGAGACTTTACCATGCATAAGAAAAATGCTGCTTTTAACCATCTTAATTTAAGTGAAACGACCACAGAAACAGTTTCCTTACCTTGTAAATATTTTTGTTTAAATTTTCCATTTTGTTATTTTAGTACTTTACATTTAACACAATGCTGTTACCTGATTGCGTACTTCCAGTTCCCAAAGAGGTGTGCGGTTGACCAGTCAGTTGGTAACTCTGAGGTTCTACTGTAGTTTGTTATTGTTACTGGTGGTGATGATGGTTGTTTTATTGAACTTATCTCTTCATCGCTATGGCCAGTGTAAGCGCTCAGCACCCACAATCAGACCCAGCTCTTCAAAATAGCTTAGCAGGTTGGGAGCTGAGTTCTTCTGAAAATGTGGTCATAAGTAGTACACAGGGTGCTGAGCCCTTTTGAAAACTCCAACCCTCAAGTAAGTGCCTAAATTGGAAGGGAACTCTTGTGAAAAATCTGTCTCCAAGTGTGAAAGTTCAGACTAGTCTTGAAAATCTAGTCTGAACTTTTATGAAAATCTGGCTGTATGAGTCAAATTCTACCATGGCTGACACCCTACAAGCCCACACTGAAACCAGTAAGGTGGATGACGGGGCTGAGTTTGGCCCATACCAGAATGTTTTATTTATTTTAAAAAATAAGCATAGCAAGTGAATATTAGGGACTTGGACTTGTATATACAAATCTCCGGGAAGCTTTTCAGGAAGCCTGCAGTGTTTAGGTGTGTTTTAATGAATGTAGCCCAGTCTACATCCTGTAACTACCGATAGTCACAAACTGTTACTTGCGTGCCTTTCACTTTTTTTTTTAAATGCTGTTGAACTGTTGCACTTACTTCCTTCGAATATGTGTTTCCATTTGAGAGGGGCACCACAGGGCATTGCTGTTTATTTATAAGATAACAGTGTTCTCTCCAGCAGAAAGCACAAGCTAACAGACTTTCTCAAGCAGGCATGCTAAATCCAGCCTGCAGATGGAAAGTGGTGTCACTTAGTGTGTACACTTGAAAATATTGATGGAAGTAAGAAAAACATCATTTCACTTTGAGATTTTAACTCCTTTTAATCAGGATATTTTCGTATTGTCTTTACTACTTAAAAAGGGATTTTTAAAATATATTTACATCAATTAATCTTTGCATTGTAAAGTAGTTCTCCCTTGGAGATCAGCATGGGGCCTAATTTTAAGATCCCTAGAAATGTTATATATTATAAGTTGCCTTGAGCTATAATATTATGTGCTAAGCTTAAAACAGACATAGACGTCTACCCCAGAGATTTTCTTGGCTGGAGTGCTTCATTTTACACTTTACTGAACTGTGCACTGTGACAACACTGGTGGAACTTTTCATTCTCCCATCTGACACTGGCAACAGCTGGAGATTGGAACCATTTATGATGACATACACTCAAGCAGCACTAACCTAAAGTGAATGTCCTATTAAAAATCCAAACAAACAAACAAACAAAAATCTGTTCACTAATCCATTGTGGAAGAAGAGTGCCATTCTACATACAACATGAGCTCCTTCTCAAACAACCCTATCACATCCCCCGCCCCCCAGACTAATTTTTTGGCCAAACTTTCTTCTGGAATATTTATAGGGCAAATAGCTGTTTTAAATGAGCAGATGGGGGAGGCAGAAGTCAAGCTGTTAAATTAATAAACATGTGTGGTACTTCATCAGTAAAGGAGTCCATTTTGGCATTTTTTCCAGATGATTTGTATGGCCTATCACCATTGCACCTGGTTCAGGGACAATAAATGGGCACTTAATAACCAAACAACGTGCAAACTCCTTCCATTATAACTTCATTATGTCAGAAATAATCGTCTATAACTAGATGTCAAATACATAATTTATGTCTGGCTCCCTTGTGGAATAGTGGCCACATGAATGAATGGCCCCATTAATTGGAAAGGAGCTTTTACCGTAACGTTCTCGCTCCTGGTACCTGGTCAATTTTGTCATCTGGTATTAATTCTGAACCGATTCCGTGTGGCGAAAAAGGCCTGTTATGTTTATATTTGTGTAATCATAGAAGAGGGCACATAAATCATACATGAGATCAAATTTCAGGTCGAATGATTTCCATGGCACACATCTGTTTTAAAAAGAATAGTACAAGTCTGTGGTAATTTTATGGAGAAGCATAAATGGCCCTCCTTGTACCCCTTTTTGAGACATAAAAAGGGTTCCTGCCTTAGAATGTTAATGAACAGTTCCTTTGGGAGGCTTCTAATGTGATCAAAGAAGAGCTTAGCTACTGGAAAGGCTTCATCTGTCACAGCGGCCATTTTAATCATCAGCCACATTTTGCTTCTTTGCTTCTGTTATGTCAGACTACACCTAACGGTAGAGGTGTCCAGTGACATGAGCGTTGACGTATGTTGTCAACTCTGGAAAAATTAAGGGCTTTTTGTTGTTGTTGATTTAAAAGATCCCTTTGAATGTACATGCAAACACTGTTGGTAGGAGTTTAGGGGCCTGATTTTGCAAGTCTGGCTTATGTTAAGCCTTATGTATTCACATGGGTGGATAGCTCTAGTGGTTTCCTTCCAGTCAGTCTCCCACAAGGGACTGTGTTCCTGCCATGCTGTAGATTGTGAAGTGTTTAGGAGGCAAGTTGCTGTGTACCGTACATTTATTTCAGGGTTAAATGGGAGCTGTTGGATGCTGAACTCTCAAATCTGACCAGTAAAGTAGTGATGTGAGCATTTTTTAGCAAAGGTCTGGAGGTGCAGGATGAGTCAATGGGCCATGAATACGCTGTGCTGTCAGAGGAGATTCTGTCACATGTCTTAACTATTTTTAGAACCCACATGCACAATATATTCTAATCAGAGTCCCTGAATTGTGGTCTTCCTTTCTGCTGTGCTGAATCAGCATCACCTGGGACAGGAGGCTACTCCCTGGGAGCTGTGCTGCTTTAACAAATGCAATAGCTGGTACAGTCCAATGTCGGACAGGCATCCTGGCAGCAGCAGGCAGGGAAGGGTGGGGGATAGGGAAAAGAGGAATTTGGCATTAAATCATTCTAACACCTCTGCAGGTATCTGAGATCGGTGGTGAGAAGGCATGTGTTCTGCTTCCTTCTTGCCAGTTGAACTGAAGTACTGAATTCCCTCCGGTTACTTGTGCCACTGTTCCACTGGTCTGTTGAATTAGCATCACAAGCAGCAGTCTTCTTCTCAGTGAGACAGGGAAGATAGGTGGAGAAAGGGCTCTGCAGAGTGGCAGACATTCAGCAGTGGTGCTAAGAGAAACTTTTGTGTTAGTGAAAAGGTCTAGGCCTCATGCCCTTACTGAAGACATCTTTTGCCAAAATTCTCTTTGAAATCAATGGCAGCTTTGCCTGAGTAAGTCTGGAGCAAGAACTGCAGGATTTGGGCCTTTGGAGACCACAGAGTGCAGGAGAAGAAAGGAGATAGGAGATGAGGATATAGAAAAAAAAGGAGAGAGAGAGATGAGTAAATAAGTCACTCATTCCTCACTTCGGTCCCCATCCCTCTGCTGCTGTTCCTCCTTTCATTTTGCCATCCTCTGCTCATTTCTTTCTTCTTAGAACTCACTCAGCCATCTGTGGAGGGAGATGTCTCCTCCTGGTCCTACTTCATGCAGAGAAAAACTGGCTGCTCTTTTGGTATTTTGGGAGATTTTGCAATCTGTACTGAAAGTGAGCGAGAACATTTTCGGATGCTATCTTTTTGTATTATTCTTTGTATACAACCAAAGCCCCATAAGCATTTAACCTTGACACAGAACTTTATTAACAGTTCATTTGGGCCTGTACATCGCAGTCACAAATGTGTGAGTAACCCATTGGCCAATGTTTCTTGAGCTAACGATTGGTTTAGGTTGGGTTTAGTTATGATTGTCTGTTGTATGATCCTCCCGTTGACTGCTTTATACAACTGCATTAGTGTCAGTCTCAAGGAAGGCCATTTGCTGTCTTGAACATGGAAAAGGGAAGGAATCATGGATATCTGCTAATGGAACAGTGACTAAAATATGAAACAATGAGGAAGGAATAGGGTCCAGTCTAGATTTTTTTTTTTAAACTGAAATCTAGACTGTCCTTTGGGTTAGAACTTTAATGGTAGAAAACATCCAGATCTCAGTTTGTGGGCAGAACTGCTGTATAATAGAACCTCAGAGTTACCGACACCTCGGGAATGGTGGTTGTCGGTAACTCTGAAACGTTTGTAAGTCTGAACAAAGCGCAGTTTGGGCTCCAGACACTCCAGGCCAGGTTTCAGCAGCATTGAGCTCCCTACTCAGCACAATGAGTTTCCAATCTTGTCCCCCTGCCGGCAGGGAGGGGGTGTGTGTGTGTGTGTGTGTGTGTGTGTGTGTGTGTGTGTGTGTGTGTGTGTGTGTGTGTGTGTGTGTGTGTGTGTGTGAAAACAGCGTGTCCCTCCCACGGGGAAGAAACCAGCACGTCCCTCTCCTGGCAAGGGGAGGGAGAGTGGTGAAAGCTGCACAGCCCCCCGCCCTTGTCCTGCTCTGCTAGCTCCGGAGTAGCCTTGGGCTGGCAGCCGCAGCATCATGGAGGGTGGGGTGGGGACAGGCAGCTCAGTGTGCCTACCTTTAAGATGCAATACAGGCACATTGTAGTATTTACTTTTTTTTTTCCTTTCTGCTGCTGCCTGATTGGTTCCTTCCAGTGTCACATGATGTCCATTTGACCGATTAGTCCGTAACTTGGTGTTCGTGTCTTTGAGGTTCTCCTGAACCTATTAGTGAGCTGCAGTTCAAAGAGCAGCAAACCTTCTTTTTCAAGGTTATTTTTTAACATGGAAATGTAGCGGTTGGTTGCAGCTTACCTGGTAGGAAACAAGAAATTTGTTTGTACCTCTTTATGCCATAATGATTATAAGGCTAATAATTATTTTAGTCATCTCAATACAGTTTTTTTTCAGTTGATGGATGAAAAAAATATACCGTTAATAAGGATTGTAATGTCAGCTACCTTTCAACAAGCCTTGTAATGTCAGCTAACTTTTTAGCAGAGTTAATGAACATGTTTCCCACTGTCTCTGTGAAATGATTTTAGGATTAGCTCATGATTGAGATGTACATATTTAGCTAATGCAATATTAATGCCTCCTGAATCTTTGATTTATCATTCAGAATCCATCATATGGCTCTTAAGTTGGGAGAAATATTGCGGTCCTTTCTGTATTGGGGGTCTCCTCCTGGAAAAATTTTGTTTGTACCTTTCCTCAGTTAGACCAATTATGGTGTGACTTAGGTAGCAAGAAAAAGCTTGCTTTGGATAGACTTTCTTACTAATGCAGACCACTAGTAAAGAGAGTTTCTCCTAAAAAAAAGTTTTAAGAGGCTAAGCTCTTCTGGAAAGGGACTGTCTTTTTGTTCTGTGTTTGTGCACAGTGGGGTCCTGCTCTATTCTTGGGGTTCCTAGGCACCACAATAATAAAAATCATAAATTCATCACTCGTCTAATTCCGCTGAAGTCCAGGGATAAATTTGGCCTAGTAGCATTAATGAACTAATGTCTCCCTGGTATAAATAGTAGAAAAATAAGTGAACAAGTGACTCAGAATTACCATGTGCCTAGGTCATGCCAACTAGGTCACCGGTTAGTGAGTATCAAGCCTCATTGACGAGATGTCAGAGAGGTTAATAAAGTGCAGTGTCACTCTTTAGCATAGTCCATCTATCTTTCTGTGCTTCATACAGTTTAGATGTATCTTAATGGTTGATGAGCTGGTTTAATGTGTTCTAATTGGAGCTCATCAGATTTAACCATGATGTGATCACACACTAAAGAGTTATTAAAATCAACTTCCCATGTGCCTTTGCAAGAAAATGTGTGAGGCACATGTTTCTTGTTTCTGCTGTCATCTGGTGCCATGCTGCATTGAAACAGAAAACGTGCTCATTAGGTGGCTCCTCAAGGAGCCTTCCCATGTGATTTAACTTTTCATCTGTGAGTAAACAGAGCTTTCAAGCCAGGCAGCTGGTGTTTGTCTTGAATCAAATCAAAAAATGATTTGAGAGGAGAAGGACAGATATTCACCTGAGCATCAGGGAAACTGTTGCCTCTCAAATGTTCCCTCTTTGAGGCCAAGTCTTTGGCTATTGAGGTTTTCACTCTTACCTTCATCTGTTGTTGAGCAGAGGGAAATTCTAGTTGTTTGACATAATAGATTCAGGTGGAGAGTGCCTTTTGGGAGTAGAGTGCCTAACTGCCATAGGCCCTTTTGAAAATCCCATCCTTAATAAATATGTATTCAATAAAGATAAATAGATTGGTTGATGTTATGGAACCTTAGTCATGGCTCCATAGTTAAGGCTGTTACCTGGTTCCCATCACAGACCAAGACACGGGTGGTCAGACCCGGGGGCAGCCAGTCCGACAGGTCAGAACTGGAGTCAGGAACCAGAAGTTAGAGCCAAGGGCCAAACCTGAAGTCTGGAACCGATTGGGGAGCAGGGCTGGGAACAAGATAGGCACATGAGCAATTGCAGGTACAGGGTTATGTGTGGAGCACCCTTTTGCCTAATGTTGCTGCTGAGCTTAAGACCACGCAGGCTGGTTCTTCCACCCAATTGGGTGGTCTGGCCAGTCAGGTGATTCTGCTGCAAGCCAGCTGTGATTCAGCTGTGGGTCCTCTGTTGCACGCTAGGGAGGTGGAGCTAGCTGGTCCCAGGCTCAGCTGCCAGTCCTGATTCCTGACAGTTCCATTAGATGCATCTCTTGTCATTTTGACTGGGAAGATTGACTTGGCTTGATAATGACTGTATTTACTCAGAAGACATGTGAGCCCTCTCACTCAGAAATGGCTTGTGAGTGCCTTCAGATTAGCCATGTGATTATATCTGCTTGAAAACCAGTGTGAGGGCTGCATTTGAAGAATCAGGTATGGTGCTCAACAGAGGTATTAGCAATGGTTGAATGTAATTGTAATGATTCTGTGAGTGTAGGCATATTGGAGTGTGACTGACAGCATGAGTTTGGGTTGCGGAGTTTGCTGGGTTATGAAGAAACAATGGGAGGATGCTCTGCATGGAGAAGTCCTTGTCGTAAACCAACCTAAAAGGCTATTTGGGCTAGGGTGTGTGGAGAACTGAGGGCACAGTTCTGTCTATGGGCTTTGTGCTGTGTTTCTACAGCTGCAGAATGAACTTTGGATAAGACCCTACTGTGATGAATTTGGGGGTGATGAATTTTGGATAAGACCCTACCGTGTGGTAGTTGGTGGCTGGGGAGTGACATGGGGACTCCATCTGTTCGTAGAGAGCATTCTGTCATTTGGTGGCTAGCTGTGATGGAGAGAGAACATAAGGGTCTTTCTACAGCTGGTGGCTAATGGAGACCTTGATCTTAGTCAAGGGGTAGAGCCCTATGCAACAGAGTTTACACACAGATATAGCCAAAGGTGGGATGGATAGCTCAGTGGTTTGAGCATTGGCTTGCTAAACCCAGGGTTGTCAGTTCAATCCTTGAGGGAGCCATTTAGGGATCTGGGGCAAAAATCTGTCTAGGGATTGGTCCCCCTTTGAGTAGGGGGTTGGACTAGCTGACTTCCTGAGATTCCTTCTAACTCTATGATTCCAGTTTTCTGAAACATATCCTATTAAGGAATCAGATTGTTTCTTCTAGAGGATGGGAAAGAAGAGAGAATGAGACAATAACAATTGGTTCTTTTATAAATAATATTTTTGAGGGATTCATATACTAAGGTGATGGGAGTCCCATATATATATAATCACAGTTTGACTGTGGAATTTGTTTATTTGTATCAGTGGATCCCTGGCAGAATGGCATCCAGTTCTTATGAAGAAAAATGGTCAAATTGTGTTCTTTAAAAGTTGCTCTGATTATGGATTCTAGCAGTTTCATATCTTGGGTTTACAATCAGAATTCCACTGCAGGCCTGCCTTCATCTTTATTTCATTTTAAGTGCTGTTTTGCATAGGAAGCGTTTTTTTTAAAAAACAAACATATATGTACACACATGCACTAACAGACATGAAACAAAACACTGGTGTAAATGAGTAAACAATACCATGGCATTTTAGGAATAAATGAGAATGAGCATCATCAGGTCATTTTAAAATGAATATGTTTTGATTTGCGAATAAAACACATATATAGTTTCTAAATTCATGAGGGCCCATTGTAGCAAATCCTACATACCATTGAAGTGTAACAAGCTTATTTATGTTTTATGGTGCTTCCCTATCAAGCTATATTATTATGGATTGTCCAGCCTCCATAACAGTTGCTAAGGAAAAGGGACATTATGTTAATATTGTGTAATAATGACTGCAAGCTGGGTTCTATCACACAGGACAAGTTTTACTAAAAATGGTGAAGTTAATGCACCATTTTGATGAGAGACTTGATCGCCTGCAGCTTATATTTTAAGAGAGAAAGAAAGTTTGAAATCAAGAAGCCATACAGAAAATGAGAACGAGAAAACAGAACTATTTTAAGAATTTATTGACAGCACTTTAAATTTACTTAACAGTAGGAATCTGGAATTGGCTTCACAAAGAAGAATTCTGGCAGGAGGAAGCAAAAAGCACTTACCAAACATTCTAGGTAAAGAATTTGTCTCTCCTTAAGCATTCTCACGAATAGATGTGTTGAGCATGTAAGCAGTACCTTGGTCTTTAATTCTGCTGTTTCCTGACCAAAAGAGTTTTGAGTGCTCTATGAATCATTTAATGTTAGAGTGGGTACAGTAACAAGTTACAATAAAATAATATGCTAATATTATAAAATTCCAATATATTCATGTAACTGTATAGAATTAAAGAACAAGCCAGCATCACAATAAGATCATGATTTCCATGGCAGATAATATAAGTAAGATATATATACTGTGTAGGTAAGCACTATAGAAATCCCTATAAACAAAATAAATAAGGAAGGATGTTGGCATTTTTCTTAAAGGAAAGTTCTAAAATATGTCTTCAGTATCAGAACTGCCTTTGCATCAAACAGGTATGGAGAAAGTGGTTCAGATAAAATAAGAACTGTCCTGAACTTTCACTTAAAATCCAATCTATCCCTTATTACCTTATGTGTGTTCTGTATAACTGATTGAGCTGTGATTCTCTCAATATCACTAGCAAACAAGCAGGAGTTGCCATGACATAACATCTGGAATTTCCCCGAATCACTAGTCTTGGGAACTTCAATAACAATAGGCGCTCACTGAGGGCAGAAATTCAAATCTGCCGTCTTTAAACAAAGTTTCTCCCAAGAGTAACTACTAAGGGCCAGAAACTGAAAGAATCCAAAGCTGAGTTCAGCACCTGGAGCAGCAAAGATCAGAACCAACCAGCATCATCTCCTCCTACACCTGTCCCCCAGTCTGGACTGAAGGAGCACAGTTTACCCAACTAGGACTAGCTCCATTTTCCCATGCGCTTGATCAGGAGATGAGTTCACGAAAACACTGAGGGGCTTAGGGCTATTACATCTTAGTAAAATTTTATTTACCATTAACTTCAGCTTGTGGTCATTCTATTCTATTGTTGTTAGGATCCTCTTACCTTTTAACTTGTAGGGTCTCTAGGACAAGGATTGTCTCTTTATAGGTATTTTTGCAGGGTCCAGCATGATGGGGCCTTTGATTCTTTGTGGCTTAGAGCACTACCATAATATTAATGGATGATAATACAAATATTGATAGCCTGCCATGGGTGTGTATACATGACTAAAGAAGTGTTAAAAGGACAAGTCCCTGGCCTGAGCATTTTCCCTCTAATTTAGACAAAAACAATACAATATGAGAAGAGATGAGATGGAAAAAAGCAGCAGATAACAAGCAGCAGTGGACGGGTGTCGGCACTGGAACACTAAGTGAAAGAAATGGGTGTGAAGGAGGGATTGAAAAAAGGAGAGGGAATGATGTGCAGGAAAGGGATTGGGTGGGAGGAAACAAGAGCAGATATATAGGTGTGGGTTGGAATGGTCTGGAGAAGAGAAGCTTGGACTTAATGAGGAAAAGAAAGGAAGCTACTAAAGGAATCTGGGAAGGGACTAAAAGGCTGAGAGCAGCAGGAAAGGTGAGCTGCATGGGGGAGATTGCAGCGTTAGATGTGACAGTGGATCAGTGGTTTAATACCTGGGGAAGAGATGGATTCTAGAGAAACTCAATTATAAAGTAAGACATTACAACATGTGATAAAAGTCTGCAAGAAGAGGGCTGTTGCAGGGTTACAATTACCCTGGCTGGCTAAGCCGGACTCTTATTAGACAGAAAGAAACACAGAAAGATGGAGAAGAAAGACGAGGAGAAAGATGTTTGATGGAAATTAACATACTGGGAAAAAAACCTCAGTCTCCCATCTCAGGAGCTGCTGAAGACTTTGCTCTATGAGTGGTGACGTGAGCTGGTTTCCTCTCCCTGTCTGACCCAATCACAACATCTTTCAGGATCAGGAGAAAGGTCCAATGGATGTTTTAGTAAATCCCCATATACCAGCGTGTACTGGTGGGGTTGGGCTGAGGATAGTTGTGATAGTGAAACTGTCTGTCATGGTTTGCTACCAAATGTTTTGCAGAAAAGAAATGTCACATATGTGTAGCAGCATTGGCTCACCAAAATTACCCAATCAGAGCAAGTTTGCACTGGTCCATGCATGGCAACTTCCCTTCACATTTAAGCAGATTTTATTTTCTTGTATTAATAATTTTGCTACCTCTGACCCAGCAGCTTTTATGAACTCTTAGTCGCCAGTCCTGTTAGCTCAGACAAAGGCTATACACAAATTTGCTCTGGGCTTGGCTACATTGGCACTTTACAGCGCTGCAACTTTTGCGCTCAAGGGTGTGAAAAAACACCCCCCTGAGCGCTGCAAGATGCAGTGCTGTAAAGTGTCAGTGTAATCAGGGCGGCAGCGCTGGGAGCTCGGCTCCCAGCGCTGCACGCTACACCCGTAAGGGATGTGGTTTACAAGCAGCGCTGGGAGAGCTCTCTCCCAGCGCTGCGGCTCTGACTACACTCACACTTCAAAGCGCTGCCGCGGCAGCGCTCTGAAATTTCTAATGTAGCCATACCCTCTGATTTAATTTAACTTCAACCTGGTCCTAATCAACTTAAATTAAAACTGAAATAAAATCTGGTTTGAACTGACATGAAAAGCCTCCACACAGCAATGGATTAACTCAATCGTTTATTAAACCACACCTTAGTTTAACTGGCACAGCTCTTTCTGTAGGCAAGTTTACATCACTCCTTGAGTCCATTATCTGGGTGGGTTTTTAAATATCATGGAGAGAAGTGAAATGCCTTTCTTGCCCCCATTTACCCACCTTGCACATTTGAGGGTTTCAGTCCGGGGAAGACTTTAACGCTACACCCAACAACTAATAAGGATCCCCAAAGCCCAGAGCAGAGCAGATTACTCATTGTCCTCCTGAGCTAAATCCATTGAATTGTAATGGGCAGACTCAGCCTCAAAGTCTTCATTTGTACTCCTTCCTTGTCAGGGCAGACCCTGATGACTGCACCTAGTGACTCATAAGGTCACACTTGGACAGTGGTGTACCAAGTCCAGGCTCAATCTTGGGACACTCCATTCGCAGTAATCAACTGACAGTTTTAAAAGCATGTGCCCCCTTATGGCCTAAGTTTCATTCTTATCTTTGAAACACATTGCTGCTCTTCATTTTATTGGTTGCATAACAACAATTTGGTGTTGATGCCCCAACTATAAGCACCAGGGCTGACACTATAGGTATTTTGCAATCATTCTTTAAAGTAGCTGAAACACCTTGGGGAGAAGTCTATGAAATGCCGTACTCCCAACATCTACACTGGAGGGCTTATAATACAAAGAGTTTAAAATGCACAAGTGACTGAAAAAAACAACAAAAAATCCCTCTTTTTATTAGTAGTGATGTAAATTACCCCAAGTATATAAAAAACAAATAACACAGGATGAAATACTCTACAAGTAGGAAATTTAGAGGTAATTCTATGCAGGTGTCTTGCAAATTAATTTACTTTATTTCGTTTTAATTTTCTTTCCTGTTTTTTTTACCAAAGAGATTTTTAATCAAGCTTCTGTTTTGTTCTCAGACTAAACCTTTTTTAGCCTACAGATTTTATTTATTTATTGTATGTTTTTGAAATAAATGGAGACATGGCTGAAGAGCAGTAGGCACTGAGCATAAAATTTTATAGGTGAATTCTTGCTTTTGAGTTACGGTTCAAGAGGCTACCTTACCACATGGTGTTTTAATATAGTTTGACCTCAAACTTCTCCTCCACTTGGCTTCACATATGCAATGACACAGCTGCTGACAGGGAGTCATTTCCTCCGGGAAAGCATGCCATGCCAGCAGTAATAGACAGTACTAATGACATATATAATAGTTTAAATAGTCTGTTACTTTTATTTTACTTTTGAAATCATTAAGGGCAGCTGCTACTCATTACTGAGTGAGACAAGCTATCTTGTTTTCTAGATCAAAATGTCTTCTCTTTATATTGGAATGAAAGTTTGGCACTTTGATGCAAATAAGATTAAGAAATAATGTAAAAATAATTTTAAAAATACAAAAAAAGAAAAAAATGCCGTAAAGTAAAACTTGAAAGACATTTTTAGAATCTCCAAACGAAAATTTTCCCAAATGATTTTTATTTTTATTTTGAAATATATTTTTCCACAGGAAAGTCCATTGTAATTGACAGTCTTTTTTAAAAAAAAGTTTCTATTTCAAGGAAGATGACATTTTTTATAAAAGAATGTTTTGAAAAATTTCCAGCCCACTCTAGTAACTAGTCATCTCTAGGTCATTAGTCTGAAGCAAATGCCGGACTGTAGTGGGTGACTGGAAGCTATGATGCTTTTCAGAGGCACATGGTGGAAATAAGTTGGTCACAGACCTCTTAAAGACATGGAAGTATTTACATCACAAAACTGTCCTCACAGTCATGGTTGATTGTCATCCTGGATTGTAGTCTTATCAGAGAGGCAATAGACTTGTATGTCTACGCTTCATAAAACGCCCACGACTAGCCCATGCCAGCTGACTCAGACTTGTGAGGCTCCAACCCGAGCTCCAACATCTACATCACAATTTTATAGCACTGTAGCCCGAGTCTTGTGAGACTGAGCCAGCTGACATTGTGTTTTACTGCAGTATAGACACAGCCAACGGATCCTGGAGTTTGAACTACTCATCTTTAAGCACAGTCTCTCTGAAGTGGGTTTGAGTTACAGTATTTTGAAGGTATGAATGCAAACTTCCTCCATTCATGCTGTACCTGTGCTTGGAATGAAAAGCTTCATGACCCAATCCTGCAAATCTATCCCCTTTCAGGAGCACTTAATTATCAAAACTATGGAAATACAAGTAAAATTCCAGGCCTAGGGAATGTACAGAAATACCATTTTTTTCTGAACCAGTTCAGTCCACCTCTTGATTGCAAATAATAACAATAATAATTAATAATAATACATTGATTAATAATTAATAAACATTATTATGCACACTTCACCTTGAATGATCTCTTGCAAAATGTGTTAACGCCTTACGCTTAACTGTCTGTTTCACCTTGAATTTAGCTGTGAGACTCTGAGTACCTTTCCAGACCTGAAGAAAAGCTCGCTCTGGCTCAAAAGCTTGTCTCTGTCACCAACAGAAGTTGGTCCAATAAAGATGTTACCTCCCTCCACTTTGTCTCTCTAATAATATCTTGGGGCCAGCACACCTACACCAACACTGCAAACATACATGATGGCAGTCATCTCTAACGTCAGTTCCCTTGTGAATCTGTCAGCTGTTTATTAAAGAGGAGACATTTCTGTACATTATCAACCCTACTCTCTTGGATGTCCAATTTGCTGTTACTAGAGAAAGTGGGCATAATTAGCAGTGGGCAAAATTAGGAGGTTATAGCTTGTCGGACAGTCAACAGAAAGCCTAAGAAATTATAAGTAACATCACCTATTGTTGTTTGTAGTCCTGATATGATTGAAGTCAGTCCAGGTTTCCCAACTCCGCCTACAAAACCATTTACAGATACTAAGTGTTATTAGTAAAAAGTCTCTTCATGGAAACAAAAGGAAAAAATTGGCATAAACTAAAAGCTGTTTTCTATCATTTAGAGACCAGATTTTATTATTTTGTTATGTTGGTCTGGGTATATGATTAGTCATTTCATGCTGTCATAAATACGTCCAAGTTCCTTGGTAAGTGATTTTCAATTATGGCACACTATAACCTTCTGGTTATTTATTTGGCATACTTACTGTAGGTAATGGGAAATGTTCTCGTTGGAACTTTACAAGCTCTGGAGGGTTGCGGGGGGAAGGGGATCTAATAATCTCAGCTGGCCTCTTGTTGCTGACACAGCATAATAAATGTAGGTGGTAGTTTCTAAAACAGAACGACAATTTCTAGACATGCTTTATTTTGCACACATAACAGTGAAGTAGGACATGTAATGCCTTTGTTGTATTTATTGGGCACCATTGTCATTTATCCACACACAGGAATGAGAGATATATATTTTTTGGACTTCCTGTTGGAGTGTATGTTCAGAAAAAATTCCATAGAAAAATGGCACATGAGCAATTTGCTTTTGCAATCAATATCTGGAGATATTAGCATATCCCTTCTGCTTATTTGCACAGTTATAAATTAGACCCTGAAATATGCTCAGAGGGGTTTTAGAGAACACTGATGCAGGGGTGTGGAACTATGTGAATAAAAAGCATTTTAGCAGTAGCCTATGTAGCTGGCTCCAATGTAGAAGTCTTGCAGAAATTCAGTACAAAAGGAAAAGAAGAATAATGTTGGAGGAAAAGTAAAATACCAGAAAACAAAGAGTTGCACAAACCGCTAATTAGTGCAGATTCCATACAGCCGCAAAGGAAAAAAGCTGGGAAGCAGCTGAAATGTTCTGCTGTTGGAACAGCTTCCCAAAGGTCATCATGGATTCTCCATCACTGGCAATTTTAAACTAAAGTTTGGGGAAAAAAATGCTAAAAGCTATGTGCTAGTTCCAACAAAAAATAATTCAAGGAAGTCTGATGGCTCGTTTTATACACGAGGTCAGACTTGACAATCACAACAGTCCCTTCTGGCCTTATCATCTAGGAAACTGCAGAGATGCTCAAGTGGATTCATATACTGAACCTTGTAGGTTCTCTCCACTCTCAAAATATCTCTTTGAATGTTTCCTAACATGAAAGCTGATTCCCTGCTGTAACTGCTAGTAACATGGACAAGTGTTCCCATCATAAAGGGAACACCACCCCAGTTGGCACCATTTCACAGGCTTCAGTGGACAGTGCACAGACAGGGTCACACAGGCCTATCTGAAAATGTCTCTCCCTCCTAGGACACTTCTGAGCAGTGGTGTCTATCTGAATCCTGCCTGGTAGGAGGTCTGGAGCCCAGCAGAACTTCGATGCCTAGAGGGTGAGGGAAGACTCTCCGTTAGGCATAGGGGGAGAGGGGCTAGCAGGAGGGAGGTTGACCAAGGTTCCCTATGTTACGTCTTGTGTTTGCACTGAGTATGCCGCCGCATCGCATGTTATGAGGCGTGATCTGAGGCACCGCATGGTAGCCTGGTAAATTCAGACATGAGAGGCAGCCAATGGCAGGAGGGCAGGGCCCGCCGCAGAACAAAGGGTGAGACAGTGAGGAGAGAATCACAGCATGATGCCGTGGTAGCAATTCTGTCATTTCTCCTTTATCTTAAGGGGAAGGAGGCTCACCCAACTCACAACTCCTATCCTCTGTGAATTGGCACAGGGGGCTGTTAACACACACTCCTCAGTGGGTTACACCTCCACTGCCTTTCACCCGGGCAGGGGGGCCTTTTGTCTCCTTTGCCTGGAGGCTCTCGCATCCCCACTCCAAGGCTGGCTCCCCAGTTCAAGTGGAAGTGCAGTGACAGGACTGTGTAATGGGTTCTTCCAGTGATGGCTGTTTCTGATGGACAAATAGATGAGCCCTGCCTCTAGCACTGTCAGCCTGGCACTTTCACAACCATATTACACTTACTGGATGAAAAGAGAGAAGAAGAAGGGCACAGGGAAGCAAAGCTGCATGGCTGCCCCTGTCCCACAGGGCATGTTCAAGCAAAGGGCTTAATTTAGTAACAGCCTCAGGTCCTTCTCCGCAGCCAACCCAGTTTGGTCGCTCTGGAATGGAGAAGTGTTATTCACTCATCTCTCTGAACACAGGTGCTGACTCCGTGGGTGCTCCAGGGCTGGGGAAAGAATGGTGGGTGCTGAGCATGCAATGGCAGCCCCCCTCCCTATCACCTCCTCCCCCTACCCCCAACACCCCCACGCACTGTGATCAGCTGGTCTGCAGTGTGCAGGAGGCTCTGGGGGGAGAAGAGGAGGAGCGAGGATGGGGCACGCTCGGGGGAGGGGGTGAACAGGGTGGGAAGAGTGGGGCAGGGCAGGGTGGGAAGAGGCAGGATGGGGGTGGGGCCTTGGGGGAAGGGGAAAAGTGGGGGCAGGGCCTGGGGCAGAGTGTGGAGGGGATCAAGCACCCCCTGGAAGATTAGAAAGTTGGAGCCTCTGTTTCTGAACTGTTCCCTTCCTCAGCCCCCGCCCCAACATGCTGCTTACATTGAGTCCCACTCTGTGAGGCAGTGAGCACCGCTTCCATGGTGAAGTCAATTGGAGGTTAACCATCAGGGGCACAGACACACACGTTCCTTGTCCTGAAGAACCTACTGTCTGTAGCCCTCTCTTGTCTCGTTCTTAGATTGTATGCTCCTTGGGGCAGACTTCATCTTTGTGTTTGTACCGTGCCTAGCACAATGGGGCCCAGGTCCATGAGTACGGCTCCTCAGCACAACTTTAATAGAAATAAGTGATACTATTGATCTCAGGGCCGGATCGTCATCTTTCTCAGGAGTTTGCAGTGTCCTGCTGATTCCTAATGCAAACAAGGCATAAATAACAAATAGCTTTTCATATCTATAGCCACACTTGAATTTACTTGATGTCAGCATGCACCATCATGCCCACTACTCTGGGGTCATTACTTCAGACGCTGGCTTTGCCTCCCAATGGTTTCTACGATGGCAAGCTTCTGAAGGCATAGGTCTCCTGGCATAAGTCTGAAAGAAGTTGACAAGTAACCTCTGGAGGCTCCTCTGTACCATGCCCCCAGCTGGGACTGCAAAACATCCAGCCACCTCCAGCTCTTTGATCTTCTCTATGTTCTCAGCGAGGAAACACGAACTGCAATTTGCAAGCAGGTTTAAGGTGTATGGCAGCCTGTGTTTCTGGTATCCTCATGGTTGTAGAGCAGCTATTGCATCTCCACACCTTGCCAGCTAACAGGAAAGAGGAGTAGGCAGGGGGTAAGTTTAATGTTCTGTGCAGTGGATTGTTTGTCTAACCCTGATTCTTGCATTTAAAGTCAAGGGACATGCATTCCATATGGTGGTTTTTTTCCCCAAGACTGTTTCAGGCCAGCTGAGATGTGTTCTGAATGGGCACTCCATACACTGTTACATGTTAAGGGGATCAGAGTATGAGACTAGATATCAGAATCAGATCAGCAGGGAAAAGACATCCCCACCCACTGTCTAGTGACCTCAGGAGACAAGTCCGGAGTTTTATAATACATTATAGAGTATGAGATGAGTGAAGAGAGGAAAACGGAGGTCTCCCAAGGACTCCCTGTGGTAAACGTCTGTCCCAGATCTGGACTTTAGCGTACAAAATCTGGGTGCTTACTGTGTGTCTCCCCAAGCTTATACCCAGCTTGGGTCTTATTTCGCTGCTACCAGATAGTATTGAGGCTACTATCAGCCTGGGTTCCCCAAATTCCTTGGGGGGACCCCCTCTCTGGCCTCCCCAACTTTCCCTGGGAGGACCCCCAAGACTCAGAAGTATGA
>NC_133773.1:7885159-7893724 GCF_003597395.2 Chelonoidis abingdonii | reverse complement strand
AAAAGCTTGTTTACTCACAGCCGAGGAAAACAAAAAGACCCCGAGTTTCCAGTTCCCTCCCAGACTTTAAAAAAAATCCAGGTCTCTGATTGGTCCTCTGGTCAGGTGTTTGGTTCCCCCTTTGTTCACCCTTTACAGGTAAAAGAAAGTTAACCCTTACCTATCTACTTATGACACTCCCCTGTGGAGATGGATGCAGAAATGATTGAGTAATTGATCATACCGTTTAGGAACAATGACAGTGTAGCAGAGCTGTTTAGGGAAGCTGACATTGCTAATTGGATAGCTGAGAGTATTCTGTATGGAGACAATGGAGGGCAGCTCTTGAAGGGTCAGGTGGTTTGCGTTGTTCCAGCAGCAGTTTGAGATAAAGAGGAACCAAAGATATTTCCAGTGGAAGCACTGAGCAAGTCTTGGCTTGCCCTGAGTCTATAATCATCCTGACACTTGTTTTAGGCTTCCGTTCCTGTTGGCAGCCAGTATTCCCGATGTATATGTGCTCGTGCGAAAAGCTGGGAGGTGGATTATTAGAGGGGAAATAATCTAGCGACTGGATTTAACCTCTACAGAAGAAGGGGGTTAAGCACATGATTTGCTTGAAATGATGAGGGCAGCTGAATGTAAGACTTCCGAGCTTTACACACAGTGCAGATTATAATACGCTGCAGTGAGCGTCTCCTTCATGAGTAGGGAGAAGAGAACGCAGAGGAGAGTTTTCAGCCCACCTAAATTAAATCACTTAAGTGCTTGGGCTTTCCGTGTCGGTTTCCATTGTCTTTGAGTTCAGCCACATCTGAGTAATACTGGAGAGGATTTTTGTGTGAGTGAACCTAATTTTGTCCACAGAAAGAGGTCTATTGTTTGTAAATATGATGGAATTCCCAGGCAGGGTGATTTGATCCTTTTTTCAAATCATACCTCCGATATGGATTCTTGGTGGGATTTTTATCCCCTGGCCTGTGAGGTAACAAGAAGTGGTAGAAATTGCTAGGTGGTATTTTGGAGGTGGGTTTAAATGGTTATAATCTACAAGCTCCCCGGAGAGGTGGCTGTAAATTACTGCTTACTGTTGGTTCTGAGGAAATCTGGTTGGTTGTTTGCTTGCTTTAACTGTACAGTATTCTGCTGTTTTCCTTCGATAAATGACTGAAAACTTCTGGAGAAAAGAGTCCCATACAGCACTGTAAGACAGTGAGGGTCAGTCAAAACACATTGCAGTATTAGGTTTGAACTGCATGTTACGCTGGCACTGCTAGATGCAGATCAAGCTCCATCAGGGGTTAAAGCATTCAGATTTGGATGGAGATGGTGGGTGTTAGGTGCTGCAGAGAAGGGCTTGGATTGGATGCAGTTCACTTGAAGTGCTGGGAAATGCTCCTGTAGTATCTCACTAAGCCCCGAAATAAAATTCAGCTCACCTGCCAGTATCCCCTCAAAGAGCAGTGTAAGTGCTACACTTTTACCTTAAGTATTATAATCATTGTCTCAGTCTTTTGAAAAATCAGTAGAACATTATTATACTTCATTGGTTGCCATGGCACTCAGTGCATTCCATGTGCAAAGTATAGAAGTAAATTTGTTTTACCTGGAAAAAGTAATTGAATATTATTTTTTGTTCTTTTCAAAAAGGTGAACATTTTTGCCAGTTTGTGCCTTACTTTCAGGTTCCTTCCTGTGCATGCCCATGCTGAAGATCCAGCAATCTGGTTAAAGATGTTGGCATTCATAGTTTATAATTATGGTGGCTAAAGTTAGCCCTCAGAGTTAGCACCTGTATATAATATCAGTGATGGATTTTCATTCTTCTTCTAGCACTTGTCTGTCAGCAGGCAGATTCCAAAAATCAGAACTATCTCACAATGTCACACACACCAGTGACTGAGCTCAATACCAGAGAAACTGAATGAAGTTCTCTGGCCTATGTTACGCAGGAGATCAGACTAAATGATCTAATGCTTCCTTCTGGCCTTAAAAACTATGACTTTGCATAATCCAAAGACATCTCTTCTTTTTGCTAAGGGAGCGGTAGCATATTCTGATGTGGGTACTGTAATGAAATTTTGCCTGTCTACATTCCCCCTCCAGTTTCTTTTGGATATGGTATTATTTATTTCCTCCCCAATGCTGTTGGTTAGTGCTTCCACGTGTTATTAAACAGCTGCTATAGTCAGCACCAAAGATGGCTGCGTTTCAGTGAAGTGTGCCCTTCCGTGGTCTGTGAATGTTTTCTAGTTGCTCAGAGAGTTCCTTCTCTAACGCAAATACATAATAACAAAAATAATGTGCCAAGGGGCTGATTTTCTTTGGCGCTGCCGCACTGGTAGTTGCTCACACCACTGTTCTTATCCAGGAGCATTTTACACTGACTCTTCTCTGCTTTGCACTGGCGTAAATGACTGCTCCAGGTGCAGGACAGCAGAGTATGGGGCTTTTCCACATCAACGGATTTTCTGTTGTTCTAGTTTGTTATCGACAAGTGCAATGGAAGCCTTAGTGTTCAGTTCCAGGCAGCTGTTCATCCAACACCCACAGCAGTGTACTCTGCGGCTATTGGGTTATTTAAAAAAAAAACAACCCAGCTCCTCCCCTCTGTAGCAAGCTGGGGCTTACCAGTGCGGCGCCTCCTGCTGTTCGTTGGGGGATTAGCTCGATTCCAGCCTCATAGCGCCTCCTGCTGCCCGGTGTCTCCCCTGCCCTTACCTGCCCCTCTGCAGTCCTTTTATCTCCATCACCTCTAGCCCCATGTCCCTCCTGGACCCCAATGTCCCTTACCTTAGGGTGCTGCCCCACAGCACTGCCCCCACGCTTTGGGTTTCCTGTCCCAGAGGAACCCCAACCCCCTATACCCACTTTGCCTCAATGGCTACTGCCATTCATCGTCTAGCCCCTTCTCTCAAGGGCAAACCGCAGTCTGAAATGGCCACTCATCACTGGCAAGGGTTGGACCTGCTGCCTTTCTAGCACAAGCTGCTTCCCTGCAGCCCTAGTACCTCCCCTGGCCTTTAGCAAGGCATCAGCCTGGGGACTCACCAGGCCAGAGCTCCTCAGCTCTGCCTGCCCTTCCCCAGCTCTGCTTTGCCCCAGGTACTCTGCTTGCTTTCCCAGGCAGTCTGGTCCTCTCTACTCCCCAGCTGGAGCAAGAGTCTCTCCCCTCTCTCAGCCTGCGCTTTTATCAGGCCAGCTGTGCCCTAACTGGGTGCAACCATACCTGTGGCTGCCTACCCAACCAGCCCGCCCTTGGCGGCTTTTAACCCCTTTCTGACTAGAGCGGGGTGAGTGCCCTGCTACACCCTCTTCTCTCTTCCCACCTGATCCCCTGAGTCAAGCTAGTGCCATGCTGTGTCTTCCCTGAAACCCCATGCTGATCACACATCTAGCTTACAGCAAAGGTTCCTTACTGAAAATGTGGCTTCTACTGAGGTTTCCAGGCTCAGTCTCTATATGATCTATTACATTCCAAGTACCCAGACCACTAGCCCCAAATGTTACCTTTGTGGGATATATTTTCAGTGAAGACTGACTTGGGAGTGGCTGGATCAACTTACTGTGTCCATTCACTAATATACGCTAAAGAAAGAAACCAAATCTGTAACTTGGCAGTGGAAGAGCTTTGAACTTAGGAGATGTTGGTGTCTTACTGGCCTCATGGTTAAAAAGGCACAGCATTGTATCCATGGTTTATAGACATGAAGAATGGTGTGTTTTCTTCGATAGGAAATTGTCTGTCTCCTGTTGCATATTTACAAGTATGGGGGCAATAGAGAGGATTAGTCAACTCTTCCTGGGAAATGGTGGGGTTATGTAGGGAGAGTCCAGTGTTAACTGGCAGTCAGTGATGAGAAGGGTCTGGGGAGTATCTGTTACACCTGTCCCCCTGGTAGCATTCCTCTTTCCCTTCTGCTTTCTGTTTGTCCTGGGTGGCCACCCCTCCTGGCCATTGTGCTAACTAAAGTCACAGCCCTATTCATAGGGATGGCTTGTACAGACTAACTGGAGCCACTGCCCTGCCTAGGGAGGGGGCTTCTTGCTTCTTTGTTTGGAAATTCATTTAATTATTGTTTTTTTTTGTCATGTGGGGTATGGGTTTTTAAGGTAGACATGGGGAGGGTTTCTTTAGTAAATAGTATGGGGTGTTTATTACTGGGGTACCATACAGTGGGGTCCAATTTACGTTTGGTAACCAATTGACACTGATTATTCAATGTACAGGTAGCTAACAATTTCTCATGTTAAAAGGGGTGTCACAGCGCATATAACCACCTCGTTTGGCAAATGTGTTAAAACAAAACTCTTTAGGTGAATGTTCACAGTGGTATAAATGGTAAAATGTGGGTGTGTGAAGTAGAGCAGAAAAAGAGGTAACCAATGGGGTTTTAGTGCGTGGCTGTCAGTGAATACTATATGAGGTTTGGCAGCAGTAGAGCGGGGTGAAGTTAGGTGAGGTTGAGGAGAGAGAGAGGTTTAAACGCAGGGGAACACAGAGAGAAGCAGGCTTGCAAGGAGTGATGCGGGAGCTCGGGGGGTGGGCAGTGGAGAACAGACTTAACCACAATTATACAGAAACCAGCAAAATCTTATCTTGATAACTAATTAACCAAGGCTACACAATTAGCAAGTACAGAAACAATGCAACAATGTTTTAAACCTAACTTACAGAGCCACTACAAACAATTTCTAACCTAATTAAACCACGCTCGCAAAATGAATTACACTTTTCATAGACTACGCACCTGATTACTATACGGCACTTCAGCAGTGGGGGGGGGGGGCTGCAAGCTAGCAGCAGGGATACAGTCCAGGAGCACGCCCAGCGGCGGCACACGGCTTATATGTTAGCACAAGGAGCTGGCGAGTAGACACAGATAGGATACAGACAGAGTTAGCTTGGGTCTTGTTGCTTGGGGACAAGGCAGCGCTAGGACGGGGGAGCTGCAGAGAGAGAGCTCTTACCAATCCCAGGACAGCAGCAAAAATAGAGACAGGAACGCAGTAGCATCAGCGTGATGGAGAGAGACCGATTCGCTTTCCATAATCAGAGTGCTCCAGGCACAATGCGTTGTTTCGTGGGAGGGGGAGTTAAAACGGGGTATGCTCAGAAAACAACGAAGCGAGAGAGGCCAAAGCCCTAGCTGATCAGACAGGTTGGCAGCAAGACCTTCTCGCGTCTGATCGAGAAAATTGTCTGGTTTTAAGAGGCCAACTAGCAGTTTCCCACCAGTACTTTTGTTGGCTCTTTGATACAGGGAGGAGAGGCAGGAAACGGCAGGGTAAGCATAGGCTGCCTGGGCATTTCTGAGCCACAGGTATGACCTCATATGCTTAATTAGTTGGCACTTCGGTCTTGATTTCTGAGCCGCCGCCACAGCCGAGCTGGGTCTGAACAAAGGAGCTAACAAGAACTGGCATTGTGCTTCAGTTTCATGGGTACTTACCAGTCTAAAGGCTATGTTTGGAGGTCACCGTCTGAGCTAACACTCCATTCCCCTGGCATTGACGGATGGCACTGAGCGTGTTGCTACTCCTGTCTCTGAAATGCTGCCTGGAACTCAGGAAAGACTGTCCAAGTACATCTGACAACAGGTGTAAGAAATGAGACGGAGAATGTCTTGGCACATAATACATCGCCCTGGTATTGTTAAAGGGTCGGGTGTGCTCCCGAGAAGCTGGCATTAAACTGATCCTGAGATGAAAGGTTTTGCCAGAAAGGGGAGACTGCAGGATGTAAGTGGCTGCAATCATTCTCTACCAGGGGAGAGCGCTATTGAGACTGAGTCATAACAACATGTATGAGACCTGTGTAGCCTCAAAGAGAGGCATGCTCGTAAGAGGGGGCTGCGCAGCGAGGGTAATCACTGGATTCAGATGTAGTCCAACCAGCTGCTGGCTGCTCATGGAGCCAATATTAACGGTGCCACCAACGTCAGTGTAAGACTCCAAGTGTGGGACAGGATGGAGCGACCACCCCTGTTTACAAATGGTGTCTAGCCACCACATATGGAGGCCTAGAGGCCCAGCTGGTGTAACTTATACCTCCTTGCCACCAAGCTTCAGTGAAGTTGAGCTCATAAGTAGATCTTCCAAAAAACACGATCAGCAGAAAACTCTTCGGCGCACATTACAAAGTGGACTATTGCGATCGGCAGCTCTGCATCCATGCATAAATAAACAGGCTATCCTGCTCGGGCGAACGCTTGTCTGAAATGGCAGCAGAAGCCTTTCAGCACGTCGTCTGGTGCTGGGGTCGCATCACAAACAGCATAGACTGCCCCATGAATGCAAGTTCAGGGCACGGCAAAGTCGTCTGAATGCTCGCAGCATCAGACTGTCATTAGACAAAGCACGGGAGGCAGGACTCCATGCAGTCATGTTAACCACACACAAATTCCCTGCTCAAATATGTGTATCTTTTTTTTCACTGTGTTCAAATCCCGCCTACAGCACGCATTGCTACAGCCTGCCTACAACCCTCACCTTCGTATACACAGGATTTTAGAAAAGATAAGATTCCTATTCAGGGCTATCTGGATGTTCAAGCGGAATCCAGCACTAGTGTCAGGGCAATAGCATGGACAGGGCGCTGGCATTTGCTTCTTGTCAATTCAACTGTGACAGTCTGTGTTGGCGGATTTGGACCATTTGCCCGACTGGTGCTGCAATTCTTCCTCTCTGCCTTTACAGAGACGCTTTGTCTCAGGTGGTTGTTTTGGCTTAACCACACCACCAGAACCCCTGAATTTGATGGAGGGAGGTTTATAATTTAAGAGTTTAGTCTTCTGTGAAGTGTCATCTGTTCAGACCTGCCCCTGGTAGAAACGCACTTCCACAGTTACTTTATCTTAGTTTAGGCTGACGATGCAATCCCTTGCATGTCCTGAATTGCCTCATCGGGGAGAGATAACCATCTCTCCGTAGTTAATGTGACTGGCGAGTATGCAATCTTACATCAAACAGTTCAAAAAATATAAGTCAGCAGCAATCCATCAGAATTTTGTGTTTTATTGGGGTCTGTCTGTCGGAGTTGTGAACTCCTCTTCCTCTCATGTGTCTGAGTGTGCCACGCCACTGTACCTATGAATTCAGGGACTTTGGCCGGTACTACCAGAAGCCTCTTGCTGGGAGCACCCAGCTGAACCAGATTACACACATCTGTTTTGACAATACTTTGGTGCTTTCCAGCTCTTCCCCAAACCCCCCAAATTCGTGATAAGCCTGTGCCCACATCTGGCCGCATCCGCCACCAGCAATTAATTATGCTCCCCAACTCAATTCAGTCTATCCCAGAGAGCATCTCGGCGTCCTTCTAATGCAGTCCCCCCCACATTCCCAAGACCTGGGAAGCACCCCACAGGAGTCTTGCACTTCCCTCACCCATGTGGTGTTGCAGGGGATGGGGAGGTGGAGGGGTGGTAATGATTAGCTAGATGGTCTGACCGGATCGATCCCTATTCCCAGCAGGGCAGCGTAGAATAGTCAGAGCCACTTCTGAGGCTATGTGCGGCATCATCCTTGGCTGTCGTCCGCCGGCACTGCTCAATGTCGAGGCTGTCTTCATCTTAACTCATTCATTTCAGGGGAGGAATTCTGCCAAGGGAGGGTTGGGAGGGGCAAGCTCCTGCTGCCACCCGCAGCATTCTGATTGGCGCTCTTCTCCCCAGGACCGGAAGGTGGGGCCATTAGAGCAGCTACATAGGGAAGATGGTGATCGTTACATTAGCCACCCCACAGAACCAGAAGAAGTACGCCCAGAGAAACCACCCCTCCCCCTCCCCCCCCCCCCCCCCGCCCACCCCCGCCACCCTCCCCCCCACCCCCCACACACCCCCCCGCCCCCCACCCGCGCCCCCGCCAACCCCACCCCCGATAACCCCCCCATCCCCACCCCGCGCCCCCCCCCCCGGCCAGCCGAGATCCAAGGGCAACAGGTCCAGGATAGGAAGTCAGTGAAACCGTAAAGCATCTACCTATGCCCAATCACGATGACTTAAAACAACCCGTCGAGACGAACATAGAAGAAACCCCCACATACGGATCACTTGAATCACCGAAAAAGATTGCTATTCAATCCCTACAAGCTACGTACTCAGCAGAACACGCAATACGGTCTATCGAGGCGAGGCACAGTACCACTGGAAGCAGATCAGCAACGGATGCACATCATGGCCCCCCACCCCCCGAGCTCCCGTCACCCTTGCAAGCCTGCTCTTCTGTGTCCCCTGCGTTTAAAACCTCTCTCTCTCGCTCAACCTCCCCTAACATGGTCAACCCCCCTACTGCTGCCAAACTCGAATATATTCCACTGACAGCCACCCGCCCTAAACCCCATTGGTCTACCTCTTTTTCTCCTACTCTCACACACCTCCATTCTTCCATTTATACAACTGTGACACATCTCACCTAAAAGAGTTTTGGTTATTAACACATTTTGCCCATAACTTTAGTTGTTACATGCTGCTGTACACCTCCTTTACATAGACCCCCTGTTAGCTACCTTTACAATTTTACTTCAGTGTCAATCGGTTACCCAACTATGGACCCCACTTATGTCCCAGTATCAATACCCCCTAC
>NC_133773.1:7833474-7885134 GCF_003597395.2 Chelonoidis abingdonii | reverse complement strand
TATTGTACCCCAGTATTAAAACCCCCTATACTATTTACTAAAAGAAACCCCTCCCCAATTGTCTACCTTAACAAACCCCATACCCCTCACTATTGAATTTTCCCTGTTTTGCATTTTCTTAATAAAGTTTATTTTGCACCCCACCAGTGCAGTAGTTGTCCCCCAAGGTCCCCTACCTGCTGGCAGGGTCAGGGAGAAAGGGGGAAGGTTGGTCCATTGCTGGCTGGGGGAGGAGGGAAAGAAACAAGGCAAAAGCAAGCTAAAGAGGTAGAAACATCTCTAAGCCCAGGGCATGGTCCCACCTTTACATGGTGTAAATGAAGAGCAGAGAGTGGGTGGGATATTCCGTAGTGCTCTGCAGTGGTTGTAATATTATAAAAAGACATCGGGCTGGATGCTGCTCTCATTCAAGTCCCCTATTGCCCTGAATTTCTATAATCCTCTGATCACTATGTCAGTGCGAGGAGTGAGCATAGCAAACACAGGCAGAGATTTTAAGGGCCAAATGCAGAGGTGAGTCTATGGGACTCTTGGGTTGGTTTAGCCTCTTTCTGCCCCTTACAGAAAAAATTCCAGCTGTTTATATTCACCCTAACAAAGACTGAGTTAGTTCTTATTTAATTAAACTGGTGCAAGTTAGTGTAAACCAGTTCTGTTAAAGCAATGCAAACCCCGATGTGGGCTCTTTTATATCAGTTTAAGAGACGCTTATTGCAAGTTAGCTTAAAACTGTTCTTAATCAGCTTAAATGAATTGAAATAAGAGACCCTTAAACCGAATTAAGAGTGTTTCCACAGCCCTTTGCATGGGTTTAAGTAAATCTGTGTAAAAGCACATCATTCACATTCACTTTAATGTCCCTTATGCTACCAGAGCCCTGCAAAGACATGTTTATATAAATAAATATCTGGCTCTTGGATCCATATTGAAAACAGGAATGAGCAATTTGAAACACAAATGGTGTGTCAGGACGAAAGGCTACATAAGTTTACTAATATGGTGAGTGGTTTTCATGGGAAACACTGCCTTTGAATCGATTGCTTTTCTTCCTTTCTGCAGCTTGGTACTGTTGATTACTAAGGGGGAGGAGGTTAGGATATATTAGCTACTTAGAAGCTAGAGACAACTCACAATGCCAGAAAGTAAACTTAGTTCTGATTAAATTTTAATTTCTCCCAAGTTTCCACTAGTTGCGTGCTTTAAGTTTCACACCATCAGAAAGCACTCATCAGCCGATGCTGTGTGTAAAAGGAATTCGGCGGATGTTAGCGAAATGCTGGAGATGATCCAGGCCACAAGGGTTGCAGTGTATAATAAGTCTGAAAATTTGTAGGTGTCTGAAATAAAAATTGAAGACCTGGAAATAGCAATAACTGGATACAATCCTCTTCTAACTGAGAAAAAGTCACAACACTGAGAAATTGCAACCAACACCTGGAAAACAAGTTCAGTTTAAGAAATGCAAAGTCTGTCACGGGTTCATGGAAGTGTTAAAACAGGAGATGGTATTATTAAGTTTTTTATAGTATTTTGCTTAAGGGACATGTATACCTCCATGGAAACCTTGGAGAAACATTCTGTTCTGAGGCAATTTGGCATTTGTCTTGTATCTCATAAGTTCCCAGGTTTTCATCACTTGAAAGCAGGATCATTCTTCTCTAGAAAATCAGTTGCTCTGCTGCGTATTCCCTCAGTGTTCTCTATGACATTGTAATCCTTGCCACCACCTAGTTCTTATATTGTCAAGAGAGGGTCATAGCTACAACTGGGGGATAAACAGCAGGAGCAGACAGACTTGTAAGTAAAAAAGATTAGTTTTTCTTGTCCCTGGAGCAGCGAAAAAAATAAGATGAAAGGTGGCGTATCAGTAGAATTGTTTGTAGATAAGATGTGTTTGAGAGTTTTCTGCAACATGTCAAAATCAACTTTCAAAGGTGTGGAGATGCATGATTTTAAATTCCCTCTATAGTTCCTCCTGTTGGGTCTATTTGTAGTATAGTGTGTATGTCGTATGTCAGATGTGCAGCTTTCTGAATGAAGAACACTAGCAATCAGTGTTGGATGAAGAGTGGGGAATATTCTTCCTCTAATACTTTATTTTTAAAAATCACCCCTTTTATTGGGTAGATGATTTGAATCTGATCTGAGCTGGCTTGATGGAAAATAAGTGTGAGTTTGACTTTCAAAGTTCAACACTCATGTTTCACCTGGTTTGTGTTTCTCTTCTACTTTGACTGAAGCTAGAGTGAGCAGATATCCCAATTTTTGTGGAGAGTCCCGGAATTTGGGTCTTTTTCTTATATAGGCTCTTATTACCCCCCCCCCCCAACCCCTGTCCCGATTTTTCACACTTGCTGTCTGGTCACCCTAACTGAAGCTTTCTTACCGGGTTAAAAAGGAAATGGGAAAAATTGGCTTCAAATACGCATTGCTGCAATATGACGGAATGAAGTTTGCTCTGAAGGCCAGTCCATTATCGTTTCATAAATAACACCCTGTAGCTCTAATGTGGTGCCTTTCATCACTAGATCTCAAAACACATTACAAAGGAGTTCAGTATCTTTGTTATCCCCATTTTACAGATGGGAAAATTGAAGCACAGAAAGGGGAAGTGACTTACCCACAGTCACCCAGCAAAGAGCCAGGGCTAGACCCCAAGTCTCCTGAGTCCCAGTCCAGCAGTCTATCCACTAGGCAACACTGCCTCTCATAAAGGTCTTGGTGTTTCTGGATAATCACACAGGGTCAGATTGTGATTCTCTCACTCACTCACGTAGTACCTTACTCCATGTGGAATCCCACTGAAGTAAATGGGACTACTGGCCGAAGCCGGTACTACAAAATGTGGATGGGTATTGGAACCTACAGTAATGGAAATTCCGACACATGGGATTATCATTATATTTTAGCCCATATCTACCTTACTTATTTTCCTGTCTTTCTCTCTAACTGCTACTGCTGCTTAGTTTAACATGGGACAGCCTGTTCACAAATATCAACTCTACATGTATTTTAAAATAGGCTTAACTTCTTTATGATTTAGTATCTGTCCTGCAACTCTCTTAGCAGTAGTTGTGTGGAGAGTATGTGAAAACAATCTAACCTTAAGTTGATTTTTTTTCTATCAGCAGATTGGTGGAGTTTGTGTGAAAGATGATTAAATCTCACTTCACTCCTTGGTGAGACTGAACTTACTGACAGTGCAGTCAGAGAGAGATCTACCTCATTTCAGCATTTGATTGTTGATATTTTGTTCTTGGACATATCTTCTCCTCCTACAAGAATATCTGCCCTGGAGGGGAGTATTAAAATACAGCCAGGGCTCAGTAGGGTCCCTCCTGCTAGAAGCTGTCCAGGAGAGGCACGGGATGAATGTGACACCTGGATGACCTGATGTTGCAAATTTTTGGTGCTGTACTAGCTGTCTCTGTCTACACTGCATTGTAAACCCAGAGCTTGTGGGACTCAGTGTTTCCAAGCCTGTGCTTGAGCATCTGCACCACGCTATACAAACCTGGGGCTTACAAGTATTCAACCTCACTACACTAACATGTCCATTCTGCTCTATGCAGACTTTCTGACTCAGGTCTGTGGCTTGAGCTGAGTCCACACTGCAAAATAACAGGGCTTGGACCGAAGATTCAGCCGGACTTGGGCTCTGACTCACCCCACTAGCAGGGTCCTACAACCCAGGTCCTGGGTGCTTGCTGATCTGCTTCATACTAATTTGTGTGCACAGAGGGGAGCTTGGGTTAAAATCTGAGTCAGTGCCCAAGCTTAGTGTGCAGTGTAGACACACCCTTATTCACACAAAGTGTTTGCAGCTTTGGCTTCAAGGACAAGAACCTGATTCCACAAATTGTTTAAGCCTGTGCTTAACTTTAAATATAGATATTAATGCTTTGCTTAATTACAGATGCCACACTGAAGTGAAGCTGGAGTGTCATGATATTGACTGGACCATGCAATAGCTAGTGCCTCTAGTTGTGTTAGCTATTGTTATTATTGTTTATTAATCCATAAACCTCCCAGGGAAAAAAGAAAGTAAATCTAAGCTCCTGAAAAGATGCTTCAAATCTTGTAAAGTTTTAGAACACCTGCAATGCTGTGCAAAGTCTATCACCTCCCCATTTAACATGGCACTTTCTCTCGGTTACTGGTTATACAGTGGAGTCGGTTATTACATGGAAGAATAAACAAATGGCTCCATTAGTGGATTTTGTTACGAAGCTGGTCATAAAGGACACCTTACAGACAATAGAGACAAATGGCTTGATGCTTTAATGCAACATGGGAGGCAAAAAGTTGGTGGAGGCTGTTAGATGTCTTATTGCCAAAAGATTGGGGAGAAATATGGCAGGATGCCATCTCTAGTTCTTCCAGAACAAGTCTTGAGCAGATATTCCTGGACATTGAAATACCTACTTAAGCAGATTTAGCTGACCATGGTAAATGCTAACCGTGTCCATTGAATAGGAAAACATGGTCTCTACATGTCGCAAAACACATAATACGCAGAAAATGGAAACCCAACCCATCTCCACTGCAGTCAGATTGTTGGACACAGCTAGTGCAGAAAATAATTGTATATGGGCGACAAAATGGGGAAAAGACACTAAAATGTGATGTCATTTAGAGGCACTAAACTCGTTCTGATCTAGTGATAAGTAGTATTACGCATATGGTGTGATTACGAAAAGCAGCTGTGGGCAGGGGCATGCTCTGCTCCTGTCTCTGACCAGACAAACAAACTATCTGGAGACCTTCTTCAGGCACAACAGCCAGTGATTGATTTTCAAAGGCTGCTCCCACCATTCCTGAGACTAGCAGGGGACAGACCTCCTGGGGCCTTGGCTTTACCCTACCGCTCTCTCACTGTTTCTCTCCCCTCTTTAATCTTCCTTCATGTGCGTTTGTGCCATCTAAGTTCCTGTCACCTCTCCCCAGTCTGTCCTCAGTCTATCAGTCTGGCACAGTTCCCATATGCATGTGGGCATGCGCAGGACCGGCGCTAGGGGTTTGAGCGCCCTAGGCGCACGGCCATTTCGCCGCCCCGCACGCTGGTCCCCCAGCTCCGCAGTCCTGCCTGCGGACGGTTGGCTGCTCCCGGGGCTCCGGTGGAGCTGCCTCAATCATGCCTGCGGGAGGTCCAGTGCAGCCGCGCGAGCAGCCGACCGTCCGCAGGCATCACTGCAGTAGCTCCACTAGAGCCGCAGGAGCAGCTGACTGTCCACAGGCACCACTGCGGCAGCTCCACCGGAGCTGCCTGCCGCCCTTCCGGCAAAATGCCGCCCCCTAATAATGCTGGCACCTTAGGTGATTGCCTGAGCCGCCTAAATGCAAGTGCCAGCCCTGGGCGTGCAGCAGGGACTTGAAGTTGCCGTGATCAGCATGCCGGAGAGCTCCTGTTGCCCAGGACTCTATCACAGTCACATTCTGTAAATTACCGGTGGGATTTTCCAAAGAAATCTGAAGGTGTTGGGTGCCTCACTCCCTCAGATGTTTTGAAAATGCCACCTTACATGTGTAACTCGTGTACACTGATCTCATGCTGTGCGGAGCCTTTCATGTCTAAAGACAAAATATTGAGTGAGAACAAGGTTTAGAATCCTAACCGAGTAACGTGATTTGCCAAAGGGTTGAGCACCCAGTTTGAAGTCAGTAGGGGTTGTTAAGCAGTTTTAGAAAACAGGTCATATATTTGGAAATCTAATGTCAAGTTCCTACTTTTTAAAATCTGGACAGAAATGTCTTGGGGTTTGTGTTGATTTTTAAAAAAGTGTTTAATTAAAATTAATAGAAAGAAAGAAACTGCACAGGGTCCTGGTTTGTTTAGTTGTCCAGGCATAGGGATGTAGAACTTCCAAACGGTGTCACAGGTACCAGGTGGACAACCATGGTAGGTCTCAGACCTCAAGCTGTCACCTATTCCTAGTGGTGGAATCACACAACTCTTTCACTCTCTGACCGGTCCCCAGGCTGCAGTCCAATGTGTAGCAACCCTGATTTATCTCAGCAGGTCTGACTTATGTCCAGACACTGAAATCTGTTCCCTGCATAGCAACAACAGTGGAAATTTGTGACCACACAGCCTCCTTAGAGCAAAGTATAATTTATTTAGAAAAAAATATTTAAGAGAAAACACATCTCAAAAACAATCAAACACGGGTATATCTAGCTTACCAGGTGTCAAACCATCTTCCACATAGGTACTCTGGTAGGACTAGCTCCCATGTGTCAGACCCTGCTCTGATCTCAGCTGAAAAATCAAACCATTTCATTGTGGAAATGTTAAAACAGTTCCTTTTGTTTCTGAAATGTCAGAATGATTCCTTTCAACATTTCAATGTTGTTTTCCCTTTGACTGAAAGTAATTCTCTGCAATTGACGTGAATTTGCCAAATGTTACAGCTAACCCAAATCTGCATTTTTCTGTGAAAAAAGTTTCACCCACCTCTAATCAAGACCTTTTCAACTGTTTCTAGCCTTTCCCAGTCTGGTAAAATAACCATGTCATTTTGGCTTATGGCCTGGAAGGATGCCATTGTCTTTCATGTGTGTGCTTTGGTATTCTTGTCTGGGAAGCCATTGCATCACCCTCCTTTACAGATGTCATTGAATTGGAGCTTTTTAGGTGTATAATAAACATTCCACTACCCCCAATATAAGTTAGATCAATGCATTCATGCAGGAAAGCCTGGTAGCCCCATTGTCAAATGATTACATCAGTATTCATTAAAACATCATTACATATCAGCACCATGTCTGTCACAGACAGCACTTTGTATTCTGTGGCGATACACTGTCCATCACCTTCTTCAGGGAGAAGGACAATATGAAATGAATTTGTTTGAACGACTGAGTTGAGTGTGACTTTCCCACAGGTACAGCTCAAACTGTGCTTAAGAGTTCTGATCCCCACTCTTCACATGAATAATAGAATCATAGAATATCAGGGTTGGAAGGGAACTCAGGAGGTATCTAGTCCAGCCTGCTGCTCAAAGCAGGACCAATTCCCAACTAAATCATCCCAGTCAGGGCTTTGTCAAGCCTTACCTTAAAAACATCTAAGGATGGAGATTCCACCACTTCCCTAGGTAACCCATTCCAGTGCTTCACCATCCTCCTAGTGAGATAGTGTTTCCTAATATCCAACCTAGACCTCTCCTACTGCAACTTGAGACCATTGCTCGTTGTTCTGTCATCTGCCACCACTGAGAACAGCCGAGCTCCATCCTCTTT
The DNA here is from genome assembly GCF_003597395.2 of Chelonoidis abingdonii. Lineage (NCBI taxonomy): Eukaryota > Metazoa > Chordata > Testudines > Testudinidae > Chelonoidis > Chelonoidis abingdonii. The sequence continues at coordinate 7,877,892 of NC_133773.1, read as the reverse complement.
GGAACCCCCCTCCCTTCAGATAGTTGAAGGCTACTATCAAGTCCCCCCTCACTCTTCTCTTCTGCAGTCTAAATAATCTCAGTTCCCTCAGCCTCTCCTCGTAAGTCATGTGCTCCAGCCCCCTAATAATTTTCATTGCCCTCCGCTGGACTCTCTCCAATTTGTCCACATCCTTTCTGTAGTGGTGGAACCAAAACTGGATGCTAGATGTGGCCCCGCCAGTGCCGAATAGAGGGCAGTAATCACTTCCCTCGATTTGCTGGCAATGTTCCTACTAATGCAGCCCAATATGCTGTTAGCCTTCTTGGCAACAAAGACACACTGTTGACTCATATCCAGTTTCTCATCCACTGTAATCCCCAGGTCCTTTTCTGGGAGTGAGGTGAAGCTGACTGGTTTGTAGTTCCCCAGATTCCCCACTGTATTTACCTTTTTCCAATCATCCAAGACCTCTCCCAGTTACCACAGATTTTAAAAGATAATGGCCAATGGCTCTACAATCATATCAGCCAACTTCCTCAGCACCCTTGGATGCATTTTATCCAGCCCCATGAACCTGCGCATGTCCAGCTTTTCTAAATATTCCTTAACCTGTTCTTTCACCACTGAGGGCTGGTCACCTCCTCCCCATACTGTGCTGTCCAGTGCAGCAGTCTGGGAGCTGACCTTGTTTGTGAAGACCAAGGCAAAATAAGCATTGAGTACTCAGCTTTTTCCACATCATCTGTCACTAGGTGGCCTCCCCAATTCAGTAATGGACCCACACTTTCCCTGACCTTTTTCTTGTTGCTAACATACCTGTAGAAACCCTTCTTGTTACCCTTCACATCCCTTGCTAGCTGCAACTCTAGTTGTGCTTTGGCCTTCCTGATTACACCCCTGCATGCTCGAGCAATATTTTTATACTCCTTCCTAGTCATCTGTCCGAGTTTCCACTTCTTGTAAGCTTCCTTTTTGTGTTTAAGTTCACTGCAGATGGCAGGGTGATAGTGAAAGATAGGCAAGACTGGAAAGTTGTCCTGTGAAATCTGTTATTATTAGTTAATATTATTATTTTAACATCCTTATTTTACAAAACACATTCCAGTCAATGAAAGATGCCCTTGGTCTAAGTTCAGTCATTAGCAGATTTGAGTATCTTGTAATTTAACTTTATTAATGTGTTCATTTGTTGTTGGCAAAGATAGGCACATAACCCCAGTTCTAACACTCAGTGCACGTTTGAAAGAGGCTGGAATCACAAAAGTAATGCTTTATAAATATTGGTTTTGTGCCAGCATATCCCCACAAAAGAAGTACCTTTAAAGGACACTAATTATATTAAACCAGGTGTTCCAAGTGTCAATCCACCATTGCACCATTTTTCATGTGCGATTTGTTGAGGTGCAATTAACTCTAATCACATTCTGTTTTGTGTGGGAAGAAAGAAAGAAGATACATGCAGCTCATAATTCTAACAACACGTTGTGTGGAAGCCTTGTCTTTGCCTTGCAATCTGAGCCTCGCACCACCATCATAGTTTGGTCTCTGTGCAAAAAAGGGATAAAGAGGTAAAACGTGGCAAACGTTATCTTTGGGATTTGCGACAAAAGCAGCCAGGAAGAAATCTTTTTCCTAGGTCCCATTGTGCAGGAGGGCACAGTGGGGGATTCTTCAGACAGAAATAAGATGATAAACGTGAACAAATGCTGCAATGTTGTGGGCTTTATCTGATCTCAATACCAGGATGCCTCATGTGGTGAGCTCTCTTTAGTCCATTAGACCCCTACCCTGAATATAAAACAAGGGGGTGCTGGCAACCTCAAAGCAGGCACTCAGGAGAATAGACTAGGCAATGTAAGAGACAAAGGCCTGTATGCTCCCCTCCTGCACAGAAATGCTTGGAGGGGAACAGAGTAATTTAAAAAACCCTGTGGCTCTGACAGACTAGCGGAGCCTGTGTAATTCCCCTGAGTTCAAGGGACAAGTAGAGATGTGAAGTGACTGGAGTTTAGGGCGGAGAGTGAAACAGAATTCAAGAAGCCATGGCTTGGGGTCCAAAGCTCAAGAGTCCTGCAGAGATTCTCCCTCTGTGCTCTCCTGCCCTGTCCTTGTCTACGGTGGGATGGGTTACTGGTCTGCTACTGGCTGCAGGCCAATCTCTAGATTCTGGGGCCGCTCCAAGGGGAATCGCAGAGTTGAAGTGGGAGGTGTGTCCTAGATCTAGGTACTTGGATGGCCCCCATCCTCATAACACCTGGCCGGCTGAGCTCCTAGCAGAGTTACATTTGAGCATTGTTTGGTGGATCTTCCAAAGTTCTTGGGATGGGGCATGTCTCTTCCTGAACATGACCCCAGCTACTCCTCAAAGCTGAGGATGCTTGTTCGACCCAACCTCCCCCTTTTTTTTTTTCAATTTTTCAGAGCTGCCAGTAAACCCAAAAGTCATTTGTGAACCCATCTCTAGGGATAAGAGTCAGAACTGTTGTGTCTACACATACAGTGCAGCAGTGGCGCAGCTGCAGTGCTTGGTGAAGATGCTGACTATGCTGATGGGAGAGCTTCTCCTATCAGTATAGGTACCCCACGTTCCCAAGAGTATAGGTAACCCACCTCCTCAAGAGAAGGTAGCTCTGTCGACGGGAGAAGCCATGTCGGCAGGAATTTGGTCAGTGTAACTGCGTCGCTCAGTGGGGTGGATCTGAAATGAAAACCAAGTTTTGGTCAGCTGCTGAAGGCAGTGCAGCATGCATTATCCACTGGGGGATTATCAAGGTCCCCTGTGGAGAAGGTATGCTGCTGCTGCTGCTCCCAAGAACATTTTCTCTTGTTGCTGGATGAGGCAGTGCACAAGCTGGGCTGGGCTGCTTTCATATTCACAGTCTGGGCTTTAATATATTAAGCCACCAATGTGATGCACAAAGAGAAAAAAAGTGAATTGTGAAAGAGGAAAGTTTGTATTTATTAAATGAATAAGGAAAGCAAGTGTCATTAGGCTAATGTGCAGTGTAAGCATTGCTTTGTTCTCATTTTACTTCTCCTCGTCTCTATTCTTGACTCTCGAAGCACATCGACATCTCATTCACCACACTCCTATGCCTGGCTAATCTGATTCTTCCCACGTGGTTATTAAACAAATGACGTGCCTCAGCCTCACCTCAGCTGGATATAAGTGGACACACAATGTTCTGTTATATCATTAGCAGAGCCCTACATGCTTCAGCTGACAACTGGGTTGTCAGGCATCCTTGGACACTACTCGTATAGTTGCAGTAGAGACAATGAATCTAAAATCTGATTTTAGATTATGCTGCCTTTATTTATTTATTTATTTATTTATTTATTTATTTATTTGCTTGCTTGCTTGCTTGCTTGCTTGCTTGCTTGCTTGCAGTCTTCCTAGTTAACATTTGTTTTCCATTAGAACACACTCAGCAAAATCTGACTCGTCAAATTTGGTACCTGTTGACCTCCTCACTCGCATTTAAAAGTCTGCTGGAACTGACAGCGCTTTATTTTTTCCCCCTTTGCTCAACTTCTTCTGGCTCCCTGCCAGCTATCATGACAATGCCCTATCGAAAAAGCACACCGCACTTTGAAATATAAATCATCTCGGGGTTTGGTTTGGTTCTTAAATAGTTTCCAGTAGCACCAATCCCCTTTGTTGCAGGTTCCGTTGGATGATAGTGAACCTTTATGCCTGAGAGCACTGGGTTAGCTTCACCAGTAGTGCAGACCAGCTTCATCGCTCTAAAGTAAAGGAAGGAACTATGCTGCACAAGACAGCATATGTTTTAATGTTCTCACTGATCATTATTACAGAGAAACTCCCAGTAGTCTGTTAGGAAAGAGTGAAGGAAAACAGGTTTCTATTCTCTCAGCTGGAGAGCAAAGAGTCACATTCTCAGCTGATGAATAGCAAAAGGTCCCTTTTTCTTTGAGACTCTCCTTTCGCCTTTTTACATGGCCCTGCCTTGTTCCTCAGCTGGGAGAGTATTCCCACATCCAGGGCAAACACCGAAGGGTGTTAAGAAAAGTGCAGGAAGGATCTGCTCTTCCCTATCGGGCAACGAAGTGTGTTTGTTTTGGGACTCTAGTCCCCATGCCTGGCTGTGAATAGTATCTTGTAGGTCAGAGGGCTTGGCCCTGTACAACTGACTGATGTCAAGAGGACTAAATGGTCATATTGAGAAAATGCATAGTAGGAACATAGGAATTGCCATAGTGGATCAGAGCAGTGGTCCATCTAGCCCAGTATCCTGTCTCTGACAGTGGCCAGCACCAGATACTTCAGAAGAGCCGGGGAAAAACCCTGCTGTAGCATTTATGGAATAACCGCATTAATTTAGAGGTTGTATCATGCCCAGAATTGGAGTTTAGATTCTTTGTAAAGCTCTTGTTTGTTCATATAATTAGTTACTATTATAGCTCTAGTATTCTGGTTGCTCATGTAAATGTCTAAATCTTTTTCTAAATCCTGCTAAGCTTTTGGCCTCGATGTCTTGTGCCAGTGAGTTCCATGTGCTAATTGTGTGAAAAAGTTTTTCCTTTGATCAGCTTTGAATTTGCTACGTTTCATTTTCATTGATTGTCTCCTCCTCCTTGCAGTACAAGATCGGATGAATAACCCGTTGTGGAATATGCTTCTGTCAAGTTACCAGCTTATTTTTAATGTTACTGTAATCCTCAAACAGAATATCTCTTGAATGTGATTTTCAATTCTAATAATCCCTAAACTGAATTGTAACCAGCAACAGAGCCTTTAGAGGAGAGGGTGAGCGTATAGTCCAGACATTAGCAATTTTTGTTTGCACCTATAGTGACTGCAATCCAAGATCTTGCATTTGCCAAGAGAAAATGCAGCTACTGGAGGGCTAGGTCACATATGAGCAATGTTATTTTCTGCCTAGATTGTCAAATGAAAATCCTGGTGCAAAGCAGGGGGATGATGCTGTGGAAAACAGCTCCTTCTCTGTTCAATCTCTGCTGTTCCCAATCCAATACAGGATTCTTTCAGCGGGAAGGGTCAGTGGTGGAACATCCCCATTGACCAGGGGAAGAGGGCTAATTGCCACAGAGGCAACACTCTGCCTTCTTTCAACCTTTCCATGGGAAATTTGAAGATCTGGGCTACTGTTGTTTCCCTGTCTCAAGAATAAGAGAAAAGGGTAGTATCCCAGCTACCTTTCAGTGGAATTTGTTGACAAATGCTGGTTTCCTATCTGACCTCTTCCATTATATTGTTAATATCTGACATTTCCTGATCTTCCAAAGACGACAAAAAAAAACAAAACCCTCTGTGTCTCACTCTAAATCTGTATTTACCTTTGGCTTTTTTGAATCAATTTTTATGGTAGATGTACAGAATGAAAGAACAGCCCGAAAGACAGACCCCTGGGCCTGGCTTCCTGATGCTCATGTTTTGGAGACTTTGCGTGTGAGGACAGTTCGAGGTTGTTAGGCCAATAAAATCAGCCTGCTTTGACAAATCCTCAGCAAGTCCTTAGCTTCTGAAATCACATTTTACATTACAGGTCATAGAATCATAGAATAGTAGGACTGGAAGGAACCTCGGGAGGTCATCTAGTCCAGTGCCCTGCAGTCATGTCAGAACTAAGTATTATCTAGACCAGGGGTCTCCAACGCGGTGCCTGCAGGCACCATGGCACCAGACGGGGCGTCTAAGTGTGCCCGCATGCTGGCTAGTGAATGAGCATATGCCAAAATGCCACCGAAATTCGGCAGCATTTCAGCAGCGATGTCTCTGGATGACACCACTTGTTGGTGGCATTTCAGCGGATGCTCATCATTCGTCACGGTCCTCCGTGGCTCGTTATCTGGCACCACTAGATGAAAAAGGTTGGGGACCACTGATCTAGACCATTCCTGAGAGGTGTTTGTCTACCCTGCTCTTAAAAATCTCCAATGATGGAGATTCCGCAACCTCCCTAGGTAATTTATTCCAGTGCTTAACTACTCTGACAGTTAGGAAGTTTTTCTTGATGGCCAACCTAAACCTCTCCTGCTGCATTACTTCTTGTCCTAAACCCATTGCTTCTTGTCCTAACCTTAGAGGTTAATGAGAACAATTTTTTCACATCTCCTTGTAACAACCGTTTATTTGCTTGAAAACTGTTATCATGTCCCTCCTCGGTTTTCTCTTTTCCAGACTAAACAGACCCATTTTTTTCAACCTTTCCTCATAGGCCATGTTTTCTACACTTCTAATCATTTTGGTTTCTTATCCCTTGGTATTCTTTCTCCAATTTGTCCAAGTTTCCTGAAATGTGGTGCCCAGAACTGGACACAATACTCCACAATACTAGTTAGCACATAGTAGAGCTGAAGAATTACCTCTCATATCTTGCTTACAAGACTACTGCTAATACATCCCAGAATGATGTTTGCTTTCTTTGCAACAGTGTTATTTCACTGTTGACTCATATTTATCTTGTGATCCACTAGGACCCCCCAGATCCCTTTCCGCAGTGCTCCTTCCTAGGCAGTCATTTCCCATTTTATATGTGTGTAAATGATTGTTCCTTCCTAAGTGGAGTACTTGGAATTTGTCCTTACTGACTTGCATCCTATTTACTTCAGACCTTTTCTCCAGTTTGTCCAGGTCATTTTGAGTTGTAATCCTATCCTCCAAAGCACTTGCAACTCCTCCCAGCTTGGTATCAACCGCAAACTTTATAAGTGTAATCTCTATGCCATTATCTAAATCATTAATTGCAGATGGGATGAGCATCTCTCTGGCACATATTTACAACACAAATGAATTTCAATAGATTAGAAATTGAAGGGGAAGATATCAAAGTACAGCTTGCTATTATTTCCTTGTTTTGTTTTAATCATAAGAAATATAAAATTAGTCTTGGTCTATGTGTTAGAAACATAGAGTGTCTTTTTAGCAGTGTATTGAACCAGTAATTTTATCCTGCACTTATGCTAAAATCTGAACAAAGAGTCTCTGATGTCCTTTTTTGAAGCTGATCCAGATTGCATGCTTCTCTTGCTTTTTTTTTCTTCTGGCTTTCTAGTATATGTTCATATCTTGTGTCTTTAATAAAAACATTTGAAATATGTGCAAGTTTAGCCACCCAATAGATTTTTAAAAAATGACAAGTTGGGTGTGTACAAGTTTACTGTGTATGTTTAGGAGACATTCCTTTTTTGATCAAACTGTCACTGTTGTTCCATACTGATGGCAGCTATTAGTTCTTATTAGAGTTACTCAGGGAGAATAAGATTAAACATTTGAAAACGACTCCAGAGGACTTTATTAACCTGATTACATTACTTCAACATTTTACGTTTTCTCCTTACTATATTGACGTTCAGTTTCTTCTCATTGTATTGATGTTCATTTCCCCATTACAAATATTGACATTTCTCCTTTTTATGGGCCTGATTCAAAGCCCAGCAAAATCAATAGAGCATCTTCCCGTTTACTGCAAGATGAATTTCGAGCTTAAACTCCATGTACAGTGCCAGGTGTTTGACTCAACTAACTTTTGACAAAATAAAATTTAAAAAGAAGTCTGATTAGGTATTAGGTTTTAAAATTAGAAATTAGCATTAATGTTTTTCTCCATGTTCTTATTAACATTTGATTTTGAAATCAAGATTTTGGGTAACACTTTCAAAAGTGCTTATGTGACATCTCAGCCTGTGTCATGGAAAGTTAATGAGACATAGGCCCTTAAAGCACCAAAGTCAGATTTGGGAGAAAAAATTGGACTTGGGTTCACTTAGGCCCAGAGCCTCAAAGTTATTTAGGCGCCTGATTCCCAGTGAGGGGTAGGCTGAAGAGAGTCTACCACAATATATGGGTTATATGGTAGGAAACCTGCAGCCTTTGAACTGGAATAAATTCAATGCCTGGCATAGGAGAGTGTGAGTGATGGGCAGATAGCACCCCTCCTGACACTTACAATTAATTCATCTATGGCTCTGTCTTCATTTCACTGCTTTGTCCACATCAGATGCCACCCTTGTCTGTCTCAATGGGTGAAGAAACTTGATGAGGACATTGGTGAAAATGGTGGCTTCAGCAGCGAGAGAAGGAGACATTCGCAGAAGGATACCTAGTAGCTCCTCCCACCTGTTGGAGTCTCTGGCACTCATTGGCCAGCTGGGTTGGGGAGGGGGTGTTGATTGGCCAACATTCCCCGGTTCCCAAGATTTCACTTGGGGTAGGAGCCATATGGAGCCTCCTTCAGCTATGCTCTAGTAGTGCATCTAAATACCTTTGAGGATGTGGATGGAAGTTAGGTATGCGGTGCCTTTGAGGATCTGCGCCATGGGCACTTTAGAAATTATTGCCCTTTGCCTTTTTTTGTTTGCTTTTTAAATCTATCTATCTACCTATCTATCTATCTATCTATCATCTAAAAATACTGTGTGTGTGTGTTAAAAATCTGCTACACTACAGCAACCTTTGTTCACAGTGTTAATACCTCATTTGATGTTAAAGCCCTGTGTACAATATTAGTCCTCCATAAAATCAATTTAGGCCTCAATCCTGTAGTCAGAAGCATGAAAGCAGATCCCTGAAGATGAATAACAACAATACTGGACAGAGCTTTACACAATATTTAAATATGTATGCAAAACAATAAAGCATACTGGAAGGGATTTAAACAGTGCCTTATGGTCTGTGAGGGAAAATGCTTCCTTTTGAAAAAGATCTGAATATTGATGTTCTCAGAATAGACTCTCATCAGCTTTTTGTAATGTGTCCACATGAGAGATTCATTTTGTTTAATGCAAACGTATTCCCTGCCCTTCTCTCCGCTTTCCCTGTCCCCAAAGGAGGAAGTTAAATCACAGGCGGGTTTGATGAAGTAACGTGAAGGGTATGAAATTATCCAAGCAATGAAATTCAGAATCAGAAGCGAATCAGAGTAGGAAGCCTTGTCCACTCTTCGTTCTGTAGCACCGAGTTATAGGAGAGGTCTCAGGGCAGTGACAGCACTGCGTGTCCAGTACTTGCCACAGCTGGGCACAAGAGGGTGAGCTTTGAGGGCGGGGAGAGGCTGCCTTTTCTCTGCATTTCCCTGCTTCTGGAGCTTTAAATCAGCAACTCTCTTTGTAATTTAATCTATTTACAACCCACGAAGGAGTACACAATAAAAGAAGTATATAACAGCCACTACAAGCAGAGACTAGGCAGAGCACAGTGCCCTCTGGAGAAAAGCACTCAGCAGCATTCAGATTTGCCTTAGCAATGGGAATATTTTATCTGTCTTGGAACACCGGTGGCCCTGCAACCCTAGGGAAAATGCATGGTTTTGGCAAGGGACATAAAGCAAACTTTGATGTGGTGTGTGTGGGGGGGTATCATGCTTGTTGCTGTTTGACTAGGCAAAACCATTATTAAGGGATAATAGAAGGACAGTATCCATTCAACAGCTAATATGTAAACAAGAAGCCCTGCTTTCAGTGCTTTGTCTATTGTGCTGTAGTGCAGTCTGATTTGCATCTTAATATGGTTAATCCACACTTGGGTTGAAGGGGGAAAAAGGTTTAAGCCCTCTCTCTGTGGCAGTTTTGCTTTTTCTGACATTTTTCTCTCCCTCTCCCCTTTTTAATTTCAACTGGCTGACCCAGCAGCAAAGCACGTTTGCTCAAATCCCTAGCCTGAGAGCACCTGAGAATTGAGAGAATCTGAAAATACTGTCATGGCAGATACGTAGTAAACAAGTTGCATGTGAAAAGCATTCTTTACAATATTCATCTCCTAAATCATCAGGCACAAGGAAGAAAGCCTCCACCGCCTGCTTCCATCCCACCCACCCACTCACCCAGCCACACTGTACATGCATGTACTGCAAAGGTTTGAAGCTGCATCTCTGTAGTTCCAGCGTAATTGTTTTGTTTTGTTTTGTTGTGTTGTGCCTGCTCTCTTTCTCAAGTGTAACAGCACAGCACAATCAGTTTTTAAATATTAATATGAGATTTGCTGGAGTGCATCTTGGAAGCATGGAGTCACTGAGAATTGAAAAACATAATCTGTGCTTTTGAAAGCCATCCAATTCTGTTTTATTTACAGACTTTGAGCCATTTCACAAATTGAAAAGCAACCATCCAGCCATTCCGTGTTTAAATTATTATATCTTTAAAAGATCCCAAGACATTTCTCAGTGGGCAATAGCCCATTTCATTGAATACATCCAGATCAAAGACTGTATGCACAAGGATAAGCAGAGAAGTTAAAAAAATAGTTATTTTTCAGGAAAGTTATATGTATAGCCTGATTTGAAAAAGCAAATATAGTAGCCAGTAGTCAAAGTGCAAGGGGACATTCTGTAGCTGAGATCTTGGGCTAATGGAAGGACTCATTGTGAGCTTCAGCTGCATTGATTAGGTCAGTCGCTATCACCCTCTAAAGCCTCTTGGTCATAACCCTTCAATTTTGTGGCACTCAGTCATGTTTCCATATGCTGAAAGGTAGCAAATACAGACACAAGACTACTGCTGTCGAATGGCAAAAAAAAAAAAAAAAAAAAAAGGGATTTTGTGGCACTGACTGGATATAAAGTATGCAATTCAAAATACAGAGGAAAATACAAAAAAAATAGGTAAGATACAATAAAATTACAATTACTGAATAAAATTTACATTGATCGCTCTCCAAAATGGCCAAGAAAAAATAATTTTCTACATTCAATATTTTTTTTACGTTTGCTTTTTCTCTCGAGAAACTAAAAGCCACGTTTCCCCTTGTGGGTGTAATATAGTTAGTGAATTAAAAAACAACAAGAACCCCTCCAAAAATCTTGACCTGCAGTAAATCTATTCAAGCTATTTGTGTGTGGGTGCATCCGCTAAAGTGGCTAGAATGAAAAACTGACAATATTTGTTGCTGAAATCAAAAGTGGTTTCTACAGCGATGAGCTATGAGGGAATTCCTGCTGGTTTTCTCTTTAATGGAGTTTGAGGTATGCAAGTTGGAAGACAATGTGTCAGATCTGCAACCAAGGCTCTGATGGATGTGAATCACACTGGGGAACACAGATTGTTTAGGAGGTTGGACATTCCCTATATAATTTCAGTAATAATATGCCGCTGTTTTACCCTGGGGGGGTAAAAGGTGGGGGGATATGATCTTCCTTTTTGAAATAACATGTGACATAAAAAAGACAGATCTGATATTTGAAACTATATTAATTCAAAATAATGCAGCCACATACGACAGTGTTTGCCCATAAATGGAGCGATTTAAAGCTAGATCGCCTAAAAATAGCTCTTTGACTGAACTCTCAGATCTGTTAGATTAGTCCATTTATAATAAATCCTGATGCACTGTCTATTGGATGAGCTTCTCTGTAATGTTTCCCTGTTTACCAGGGCTCCATAGTTAATCTGCATTTCCAAAAGCATTATGACACGGTTGTGAAGAGACACCAACTTGCCCTGTACTGTAAATGATGGCCCAGTCTTAATTTCTGTCCAAATGTTCAGAACAAATTGCAAAAGGTGAGAGTTAAAGCTTGTGATGAATGTTCTTATTAGAAGGCTTCTGGAAAGTGAGAGAGATTCACAGAGACAGCCTGGGCATTGAATTAGAGAGAACAGGTAAGACTCTGGGTAAGGTCTTTATCTAGCCATGGCCCAATAAAAGCTGAGAAGGGTGATGATATGATATAGCACTTTCCTAACTACCTGGTGCCAAAGCCAGGGAAATTCTTAACATTTCCCTTTGTTAAACATAATGTGCAGTAGTTAAATATTTAAATCTGGTTGTTGTAGCCCCATAGTTGGGCCAGGAAACACATCTTTTTTTGAATGGCTCACTACAGACTTACATTTTAAACTGAGGCATCAGGTCCTCTGACTTTCTGGAAAAGCTCAAAGGCGGCAGGTATTTTGGAATGAGACTGAACATTTATTTCTCAGATAAAAATTTAATAGGCCCAATAAGAGAGCTGCTGGGTGCTGAATAGTATGGATTGGAAAATGGATATTTTTCCCACAGAAAATTTTCACCTTATTATTTGTGGGTCGGGGGAGAGGGGAGGAATTCAGCCCAAACCAGAACGTTTTCAGTATCTGACCAGAAGGTTTTTGACAAAAACTCAAAATTTTCCATGGAAGACAGAATTTTTGTATGTAAAGTTTACTTTAGTGAAGAACCTACATTTCCATTGCAAAACAGTTTTGATGGGAAAAATGTGACCAGCTGTAATGCTGAGCTGTTTGGACAGTCTCGTTCCGAATGCTTAGTGCTTGGAATATAATTAATCAAATCATTGAGGCAATGTGGTTTAGTGGTAGAGAAGGAGTCTAGCATCCTGCAGTAGAACACAGCCTTTTTTAGTTTTCACACCCTTGAATTTTATGGTCATTCTGTTTTTCAAATTAATTTAAAAAGCTCAAAGTGATGCTCGGATAAATCACAATGTTTTAAGTATCCGAGGGGTAGCTGTGTTAGTCTGGATCTGTAAAAAGCAGCAAAGAGTCCTATGGCACCTTAAAGACTAATAGATGTATTGGAGCGTAAGCTTTCGTGGGTGAATACCCACTTCGTCAGACGTTTTAACTGGCTTCAGGTTGAATCCAGCTAAAGCTATCGAGTTTGCATCAGATTTTGGGCCACAGCAGTAAATCCTGTCCTGACATTCAGAATTCACCTAAAATTTCATCTGGATCCATGTGAGCCTCTTTCCATGTTTGTCAAAATGTTTGTGAATGTTTGGACCAACCTCCCAATCAGCTTGTTCCAGTGACTGTCTACTCATCTTAGATTTTCTGGCAGAGATGGAAGAACTGCTTCTCTTAAAGAATGTCTTTCAAGTTGACTTGGCTTGGTTTGGGTCCATATTTCCAAAGACACTATCTCCATGACACCACTGATTTCCTGAGGAAACTACAATGCATTGGTCTCCTCCCAGAAAACACTATCCTAGCCACCATGGATGTAGAGGCTCTCTACACAAACATCCCACACCCACACACAGATGGAATACAAAGCTGTTCAAGAAACAGTATTCCATGATGATCCACAGACAACAACTGGCTGCTGAGCTCTGTGCCTTTATACTCACACACAACTATATTTCAAATTTGATGGACAATATGATATCTCCAGATCAGTGGTCGACTGCTATGGGCACCCGCATGGGCCCCACGATACACCATAGGATTTTATGTGCTTGACCATGGAACATTACGCTTCCTCAGCTCTCCCCGTCACTGCACGCCCTTCTCTACCTACGCTAGATTGAATGACATCTTCGATCATTCTGGGACCCATGGGAAGGTTGACCGCTAGAGAATTCCACCATGATCAACAACTTCCACCCATCGGCCATCATCTCAGCCTGGACCAAATCTTACACAGGAAGGTCCACTTAGGTCAAGACCACCACGGTGCAAACAAATGATGTCAATTAACACCCCCCTATAATCGATAAACCTACCGACCGTTATGCCTACCTTCATGCCTCCAGCTTTCCATCCCGGGCACATCACACGATCCATTGTCTACAGCGCAGAGCACTGAGGTACACCGCATCTGCCTCTAACCCATCAGACAGAGAACCAACACCTACAAAATCTCACCAAAGCATTCTCAACTACAATACCCCGCACGAGAAATTAGGAAACAGATCAACAGAGCCAGACGTGACTACCAGAAGCCTCCTACTGCAAGACAAGCCCAAGAAAGAAACCAACAGGACTCCACTGGCGATCACATACAGCCCCCTCACTAAAACCCTCCAACGCATCATCAGGGATTACAACCCACCTGGACAATGATCTCACGCTTTCGCAGGTCTTGGGTGGCAGGCCAATCCTTGCCCACAGACAACCTGCCACCTGAAACGTCATCTCACCAGCAACTGCACACCGTACCATAGTAACTCTAGTCAGGAACCAATCCATGCAACAAACCTCGATGCCAACTCTGCCCACATATCTACACCAGCGACACCATCACAGACCTAACCAGACCAGCTACATTTACCATCACTGATTCATTCACCTGCACCGTCCACCAATGTAATATACGCATCATAGCCAGCAATGGCCCTCTGCTGTGAACATTCGGCCAAACTGGACAGTTCACTATGGAAAAGGATAAAATGGACACAAATCATGATATTCAGGGAATGGCAAATATACAAAAACCTGTAGGAGAGCACTTCAACTCTCCTGGCCACACTATAGTCAGACCTAAAGGTGGGCCATCCTGCCAGCAAAAAACTATCAGGACCAGATTTTCAAAGAGGAAACTGCTGAAGTCAGTTCATCGAAATTTTGACACCATTCAGCTCTGGACTAAACAAGACTGTGAATGGCTTGCCATTACAAGAACCAGTTTCTCCTCTTGGTTTTCACACCTCTACTGCTAGAACAGGTCCCCCATTCCTCCCTGATTGAACTAACCTCGTTATCTCTAGCTTGCCTGCATATATATACCTACCCCTGGAAATTTCCACCACCTGCGTCTGACGAAGTGGGTATTCACCCACGAAAGCTCACACTCCAAAACGTCTGTTAGTCTATAAGGTGCCACAGGATTCTCTACTGCTTTTACAGATCCAGACTAACACGACTACCCTTCTGATACAAAGACAATATGTCACTCAAGTGGTTAATCAACAAGTCATATTCCAAGGTATTTGCTCATATCATTGTTAATAATGCTGGTACACATGCAAGGCTTGACCCAGAGCTTATTGAAGTTGATGAGCATCTTGCCATTGATTTCAGTGGACTTTGGATCAAATCCATAAAGATGGAAACATAAACAGGATTGGTTTTTCAGTTAAAAATATTGTTTCTACTAAGATTTAAAAAAATGCAGTGACAAGTGTTGGACAATGCCAATAGGAAACTAATTCACTCAAGGAAGGTTTACAAGACAGTGGAAGAGAGAAAAACAGCTGTTTTGATTTTTTTTAAATGTTTTAAACCAGAATGTTTTTTCTTTCTTTCAAGAGGTATCTAAACCTTCCTGTTAAGCATATAAATGTATCTTGTTCGATTGTTTGATAGGCAAAGAAAGGAAAGGAATGAAATGCTCTAAGCAAAATAAGTATTTATCGCATAGAAAAAGGACAAAATTAGGTTTTGAATTTCTAACATCCTTTCACAAACCGTCAATGCTGTGTTTTCTTAATACGTAAATAATTGTGAATGCAGACACAGAAGGTTTGTATGAGAAAATAGCTTGATTACTCTAAATTTCAATGGAAGTTGAACTGTTCAATTGCATTCTGAATAGTTGCTCCAGTGTTTTCAGTGGGAGACCTGTTCAGAGCATCCAAACTGATGAACATGCATTGTTTTTTGGGCTTGAACGTCTGTTAGAATGCCATGCTTTCTCCAAGCTTGCTGTAAAAGCCTTATAGAATCACTTAGTTTAGCTGGACATCTTGTGTGAAACTGCAAGCACTCCCTCACCCGCCACTGAAATGGCTCTGTGTGTGTGTTTATACTAGAACAAACCATTACATTCACAGATTCATAGGTTTTGAGGTCAGAAGGGATCTTGATGATCATCTAGTCTGACATCCAGGGCATACAACTTTATCCTGCAATTTCTATGTCACCTTTTTCCAGAAAGATATCCAGCCTTGATTTAACTTTTTTGCTGGGACCCCATTTGAAAATATTTCAGGCAGTGACAACCGTCCTTCCCCCCAAGAAAGTGATAGCGAATTAGTGTACATACTCATAGATATCGCCATCCTTACTTCTGCACTGCTGCCAGTGGCAGTACTGCCTTCAGAACTGGGTGCCCAGAGAGAGGCAGCTGCTGTATCTCCGCTTCCTCTCCAGCTCCCTCATCCTCCCAGCAATATTTTTGTGATCTCGCGACCCCCCCCACAATAGCCTTGTGACCCGCTTTTGGGTCGGGACCCCCAGTTTGAGAAATGATTTAAAGGCTTCAAGAGATGGAAAATCCACCATGTCCCTAGGTAAGTTGTTCCAACGATGAATTACCCAGGGTAATTTTCCTGATGCTTAGACACCCTAAAAGACTACCTGAGCAAATGAAGATCTGGTGATTACAGGCACTCTTGCCTAGAATCAAAGCTGTTTATATTGTAATATAAAAAGATTAGTCTTGCTGTTTTTAAATCAAGATGTGAGGACTTCAGTCACTCAGGCAGAGGTTATGGGCCTATCACAGGCATGGGCAGGTGAGATTCTGTGGCCTGCGATGTGCAAGAGGCTAGGCTAGATGATCATGATGGTCCCTTCTGGTCTTAATGTTTGTGAGTCTAGTGTACAGCCGCTGGTTACCACAGTCCAGTGTCTGACAATGCCGCAAAGGAGTGAATAACCGAGTCCGAGATGACATGTGGGATTCTTCTTGTGTCAGGAACCAACACAGTGATCTTAGCCCAACTGAATACAGCTGAGCTATCACTTTAGGCAATGAAGTAAAAAATAAAGGACATGTTTATTCCACGTGCTTGAAAACACTGCTTGTTTGGAGCATAGTCCTTACTTGGTCTTTACTCTGGCAGAATTCCCACTGAGCCTAATGGGAGTGTTGCCTGAGCATGGACCTTGAGGTTTGAACTCTGTGTGAAATTTGAGAAATAGAGCAAGGAAGCTGGGTCTTATCTTTTCCTCATACAGTCAGCCCATTAGGCAGGGCTATATATTTCCTAGTGAGTTGCAGCGATCCTGCTGAGGACCTTAGAAATGTCCTTTTGTCACTGTCACTCTAGTCTGAGCATGTCTGGAAAAGCTAGTCTTGTATTATTAATGTAGACTTTCTGTATATGTATAGGACATGGGGAGAAAAAATAAAGTATTGCTTTAGATTATCCAGGGAAGGGATGGCTGCCTAAACCAGGGCTCACACTTTCCCAGCAGCTTTATGGATTACGTTTAGCTCCAGAACGATGCGCCATAGAATCCAAGTGTAGAGTCTCACAAATGTTCTGCATCTAAAGCTTGTTATAAAAATCTAAATTTACCCTAAATCTAACCTTAAACTCTCAGAATGGCACAGCATAATAAAACAAGCTGTAAAAATAAAATAACCATAAATATTCATTCCTAGTTATGATAAGGTTAATGATTTTTAAAGGTTACTGCTCCTCTGTAAGAAAACATTGTATTATGAAGTAGTGTCTTCTATTAAAATGGTTCCATGCAACACTGATTTTCTTCAAGTTTAAAATTTACCATTTATTGGCAGTGTGGATAAATCTGGGTAGCTCATCTGTATTCTGTACTGTAGCACTTCAAGTAATTTTGCACAAGTTGCAGTCTATTCATGGTTTTACTTGGATTTAAGAGTTATTTATATGTAAATGATTCCAATCTCTTATTCTTTTCCAACTAACCAATTAAGTTGGTTTTAAAGTACATGGATGTGTGAGTGAAATCTACTGTGGGAGCTTTCTGTGTTCTGTAAAACTCACTGCTGTTAATATGGCAATCTTGTCTTTTGGAACTCATTACCACGGTGACTTGTTGAAGAATTAGATCTGTGGTATCCCATCCATCTAATTCTGTTAGGTGACTTCAAACCAGTTGTTTTATCCTTTCTTATCATTTGTACTTTGTATGATGTGAAGCAGAATTCAGTGCTGAGATTGTTTTTATTTGTTTATTTGTAAAGGTAACAGACAATCACATACACACACACACACAAAGGAAAGAGAAAAATACCCTTGAAACTGGTACTTGCATCAATGCTCAGGGGTCTAGACAGATAATATAACTGCCATTTTATGACTAAGGGAACATATTTGTAAATTCCACATACATAGCTGATCAAATAAACATTCCAGAGCTGCAACCTAAAAACAATATAGTCCCAGATTTACAATAACTGTTTCTAAAAGGCAGGCTCAACATTTCAACCCTCTTGAGATTTCTGTTCAAGTCAATGGGAGATTCATTCAAACCCAGAAGACAGAGTGAAAGTGAGTCAGTGTGAACATACTGGAAAATAAGATCAGCAGCCCTGTGGTAGATTAAACTTCCCTGATTTTCAAAGCTGCCTCCTGACAAACCCAGTTCTTGTATGCACATGTATAGACCCCAGTGTTTAATGCTGGCAAGTTAGGGTCAGGAGGTTAATAATAAAGGGCCTGATCCAAAAGGTGTGAAACACATGCAACTGATGCTGAATGAAGAGCTCGCAGGGTTGGGCCCAGTGTGATTGTCATTGAGGAAAGCCGTAAAGCAAGTACCTTGAACTAATAATGTGATCACAGAAACATTGATTTCTTTTTTAAAAAATGTAAACAGCAAGAAATTGATAATGGAATCCTATAAAAATCTCCCCAATAAAAACTTAAGATTCATTCAAGAATATTTAGCTAGCTTGTCATAGTGCTCAGTACAGAAGAGAGAGATTGTCCAGTGGTGAGGGCACTGGTCTGGGATGTGGGGAGATCTGGATTTGAATCCATGGGTTAGATTCCCCATGTCACTTTGCCTCAGTTTACCACCTGTGTAATGGAGCGGATAGCCTGTCCCTACCACGCAGGGTGCTGGGAGGATCAGTACATTAACAATGATGATGTGCTCAGACACTACATTCATAGACTCATAGAAATGTAGGATTGGAAAGGAACTTCGAGAGGTCATCTAGTCCAGTCCCCTGGACTCAGGGCAGGACTAAGTAAAGTGTTTGTCTCCAGGGCTTCAAGGGTTATATTTGCTTTTAAGGAGCAAAAGCCAACATATCTTTAAATGGTGTTGTGTAGTGTCATGGGCTGCAGTGACTCTTCTGCTGTGAAACTGGGCTTGTAGGACTCTTGTTCCTCTCCAAACCGGGTCACTTCAGCAAGCCCTAGTTGCCAGAGAGGAGCAAAATGTTACGCCAAGCAAAAATCAGAAGGCCTCAGTCTCCTAGCAGAAGTGTATGATATATTGTCATGGGGTGGGGCACGAATTTCCCTGCTCAGTGAGGAAAGGTGCTGGCAAAGGCATATATTCCTTCGAAGGTGGGGATAACAGGAAGCCAGTTCTCCTCTACCCTTGTGCATTGTGTACTCATTGGAATGGTGGCACTTCAAATGAACGCACAAGATACAAGGCAGTAGGGAGCAAAACCCATAGCTCTGTCTCAGCCTGAAGTGCAAATTGTAATGAACAACCTAATACGAGTGCTCTGTTTGGTCAGCTTTTCAAAAGTCCTAATCAGTGCCAACATGTGGGTCTAAATAGCAGGCAAAATAATGTAATTACAAGGGGACTGTCTCTCTATATTTTCACTCACAATACTTAGCAGAGCAATTATGCAACACAGAGCAGGTTAATATTGTTTTAAATTAGTTAACCTCTCATTGCTGCCGGCCCCTCTTGTCAGCAGCAGTTGTAATGGAACATCCTTTTAATGATTAAACCATCAAGGAATGTGCCTTCTGTGAGGTGTTCCTTTAAGGCCACCATATGTGTTACATAGTGAGGGCACCGGTATTACTGGTAGGATCAGGCATTAGCATGGGAGTTGTTACGGAATGTAAATGAGTTAGTTCCATAAACCACCTGTGGGCTAATCCCGGGGTGTGCGCTTGTGGCTGGAATGACTCCCCACAAGACAGTGCTGTTGTCAGGCACTGCAAGAGGGTGATGTATACATGAAGGATGTTTCACTCAGTCATTGGTGGTAGTCATTACTGCAGGTCTGCACTCTGGGGCTGACATGGAGCGGGGTACTGGGAATCTCTCTGAGCAGCAGTTCCTGGTGAAGGCTTTTCTAATTCAGTCACAGTTAATACAACCGAGTGACATGAGCTTGCTTGGAAAGATCTACTCTATCCTATTGCATTTTAGATACTTATACGTAGGTGTGGTAGAATTCAATTTTTATTTCTTAATCATTTTGACAGATCATATTGATGTTTATTTGTAAGAATCATTTTAGATTTCTATCAATTTACATTTTCAGTTGTACAAAATTATAGATTTTAAGCATTTCCCCCCATTTTTATCTATTTCAATATCCATGGTTTTGGGGCGGGAGAAGGTCTGACAATTATTTAGACAGAAGATTTGAGATTCAAAAAGTTAAAGCTTTGTGAAACACAAATTGTGAACCTGACATGTCAGAATATTCGAAGTAAATATCTTTAAATCAACAGATCATGCCTGTTTTACTATTCATTTGCTAGTCCATTTGTAATGATCCTCATTCAAAAGTGTAAATCTCTGGATTTTGACACTACTAAGTTCTCAAGCGGCATTTCTTTTATTTTACCTATCTATAAATTGTAATTATTATCAATGGAAATATTTTTTCATTGGTTTGTGTATATAGGTGAAGTCAACATTGGCTGAGATTTAGAAATAAAAATCAAATTCATCCAAGCCTCTTTATATAGCAGCCTCGCCTACAGGGGTCAGCAGCAGACGGTTTAATAAGGAGTTAATGTTTGATTGGAAAAAACCGAACACCTCCTATTTGTTTTGTACTGTAGTTGCTCTCTGTAAGGAGAGTGTCTTTGCTATGCTTCAGGAAGGACTATGAAAGCCCACCTTTAGCAAAGCTGTAATTAATGGTTGTTTGGTACTCGGACACAGTTTTGATGCAGTCGCTTCCTATGGTCCTTGTTAATTTTGTAGAGCAAACAGTGCATCATGAAATATTTATGTGTCCTCTATGTTAGAACATCTCACAGCCAAAGAGATCAGCAATTGCACTTTTTTTTTTTTAACATACTTTTGCTTTGTTTCAGAAGTATCAACATCTGGGGCACATGGCGTGGGAAGCACCACCACCAGCACCCCTCTTCTCCTCACCGCCACGAGCACTGGGCGCACCACCACCACCTCAGCCGCAGGCAGAAGGAACAGGAGCACGAGCACACCCTCCCTGGTGGTGGATGTCCCCGATGAAATGACTACACCCCTTTCACCTGCCTCCTCCCAGCTCCCCGCTGTAGGGGCAGAGAGCTGTGAGGCTGTGGAAGCCCGTGAGATCATGTGGTTTAGGACCCGGCAAGGACAGATGGCAAAGCAGCCATGCCCTATGGGGACAGTAGGTGAGCCCCATTGAAATGGCCTGAGCAAGTCATGTGCAGATGCTGGGTGGTGATTTTGGTTCCTTCTGGCCTTTAATGCTCTACCTCTGTCTCTGTTTGTCTGGTTCTTTCAGTGACTTGGTCAGAGATCTGCTTGCTACTACCATTTATAACATACACACTATCTCCTGGCAGGCAGGCCCGCATGGCCTGGCACCAGTGGAATAAGCTAATGGTTATTTAGGAAGTGTGGCAGGCAGCTGAGGAACTCCCAGCTGTATGAAGGACCAGCTCCTGAATATGCCTAGCACTCCCTGCAAGATCCTGAACACCTTCAACTCCCAGTGAAAACAATGGGAGGGAAAGGCTGCCCAGTATCTGGCAATATCAGGCCTTGGTGCCCCAAGGGAAATGTCCTGTTGAGTATATTATGCAATATACTTTATTGTCTTTGTTCTGAGCAGGGCCTGGGCTGATTGCTGAGGTTTTGGTTGTTTGAAGTTTATCCTAAGTCTTATCATTTGCCATGGTGTGATTTTGGCTGTTTCAATTGATACAATTTTAAAGATTCTCAAACTGGGGTGCATAAAGTTGGGCTCCCTGATCCATAACTAGGCACCTAACTGGAAGTGACTGATTTGTCAGAACGACCACACAACTCCAGCACCCACTGAAGTTCCGGGGAAAGGAAAGGCAGAGTCCTCTGTCAAATACATACAAGAGAGCTGGCCAAAAATTGAGATTTTTTTTTTTGAAAAGCAAAAGTTCAAAATTATTTTTTTCTCTGACATGTCAAACAACTGGATGTTTTTTTGTTTGTTTGTTTTGGGGGTTTTTTGCCAACATTTTTTAAGAAAAAATTGTCTGGTTTTTTTGGTGAAAATGTTCAGGAGATTTTTAGCCAGTTCTAGTCAGGGACGGATTAATCTTTTTTGGGCCCTTGCACCCGGACCATGGTCCGACCCCCACCCAAGGCCCCGCCTTTGCTTTGCCCTGAGGCCCTGCCCCTGCATGGCCTCTTTGCCCCAAGACCCTGCTGGTGCTCCTCCTCAAGGCCCTGCCACTGCTCAGAGAGGGAGCTGGTGTTGTATCTGCAGTAGGCTAATGTCTGAAGCATATCCTGCTACATTAAAGACTATGGGTTCAAGTCCTGTCTGGGGAGAAAAGCTCTTCTCCCTTTTTGGAGGGAATGAGCTCCAAGGATGAGTCACTTGCTGATTACCCGTTCTGTTCATTCCCTCTGGAGCAAGCTGGCATTGCCCACTCTCAGTAGACAGGATACTGGTCTAGATGGACTTTTGGTCTGACCCAGTAGGGCCATTCTTATTTTCTTCTTAGAGGAGCAAGCGGCGGGTGGGGAAGAGGGCAAATGGAGGTGGAGTGAGCAGGCAGGGCCTCTTTCGAGCATGGGCCCAGTGCCACAATTCCATTGATGTAATTGTAAACCTGGTCCTGGTTCTAGTATCCAGTTTTGAGGACCTGTATGCCAATAAGATCTGAGGAAGGTGGAGGGAATTCACTAGAGACCAACAGAAAATTAATACAAGGTTGGAAGAAGTGGAAAAAAGTTTAAAAGAGCAAAATATGTTAGGTCTTAGTTTTCCAGTGCCATACATCTTGTGTCATCATTTACATCTGTGTGCGCTGCTTCTGATCCTTCTTTCACACCAGGTGAGGTGAATAGAAGTAAAATAGATATAAATCCTGTGTTTGTGAGAGGAGAATTGGACCCAGTGAGTGCAGAGTGGGTATAAAATAGTACTCCGAGTGCCTTTTAGAAGCACTTTATGCAGATGTAAATGATTACACAGAGTCTAGGTCACTGGAGGATCAGGCCCATTGCTCAGCTGAGTGACAACCAAGGGGAGAATAAAATAATTATCTATAAAGTCCTGTTCATAAAATGAAGGAAAGAAAGGAAGCAAAAGAAAAGTTAGGCTGAATATCAGGAGGCATCTCCTAACAGCGAGGTCTATGAGGCTGGGGAATAGCCTTTGTAGGGAATCTGTATGCCCCATTGCATGAGTTATAGAAAGCTAGATTAGATGGAGTATTTTGGAATATGGAAAAATTCCCCACAGGCAGAGGATGGTCCAGAGCGGCCAATAGGCCTTTCCTAGCTCTAATTTCTGTGATTCTTATGATTCATTAAAGCTGCCATGTGTTGTCAGTGCACCTGTTCCTGCTCCCTTTGAAAACACCAGCAAAGCACTCCTTGACTTTAATGGGAGTAACATCAGGCCCCACATCTCATTTACTTCCCTACTGAAAAGTTTGGCTCTTCAATGCAGAGCACCTTATGGGATGCAGGCTCTTTAATCCACAGCTCTGCTTCCTTGCCTTCTAAAAATGTCTCGCTGAACCATTGAGACTGAGTTTCTCTTTGTCTGTAAGCTCCTGGTATATTTTGCATTTTTTTTCAGGAGAGGGCTTAGGAAGTATTTGCTAAGCAGCTTCTCCCCTAAAGTCCCTTTTGTCACCAGGTGTGTAGTGGTGGGGATGGGGGGAGCGTGAGTTAAATGGACCGTATTGCATCTTATTTGTAGCTATCAAACTTGGTGTGTTTCCATCCATGTGGTTCCAGGACTTTACAGTGCAGCAGAATCTTCATAAAATGGTAGGGGAGAGGGATGGTGAGTCTGAGGGACTGATTTTGGAGTCACTGGGGGGCAAAACAAAGAGAAAGCCTTGCCTGTTGGTTAGGGCAGTAGCCTAGGACTTGTGGGACCCAGGTTCACTTTCTTCATCTGTTATGGGCTCCCTGTGTGACCTTGGACAAGTCAATGGAGATAATGGTACTTCCCTACTTCCCAGAGGCATTGTGAGGATAAATACATTAAAGATTGTTAGGTGCTTGGATACTACAGTAATGTGGGCCAGGCATATCTTCCCACTGAGGTCCTTAAAACATAGCTTACATGGGTTGCAAATGTTGGGTACACTTTCTCTCATTATGAAATGATTGAAGCCTGTGAAAATAAACCCAGGCTTATTAACGCATTTGCTAGCAAATAATAGAGTCCTTCCCGTGTTGTCTTTTTAGGTGTTTCAACTTTCCTCTGTCTCGCTCCTGATGGGATCTGGGACCCACAAGGGCCGGACCTCAGCAACTGCTCTTCTCCCTGGGTCAACCACATCACACAGAAGGTAAAGTTCTACTTTCAAAGAACCTTTATTGATCCTGTGTGCTGGGGTTTTGTCAATTACATTGCATCATATTTATATGGCATCTCTGGTAGCATCTCTGGTGACAAAGGAAATAGTGCTTAAATCAAAAGATAACAATAACACATGTGATGGCCATGCCAACAACCTGTGATGCCCTGGTGCAAAAGCAAGCCATCCTGGGGCTGTGGAATGGGGTGGAGCAGAAATTTTAAAGGCCTGGTGCCTGTAACACTGGGACGATGAGGGGAGTTGGAAAATAAGATTTAAACTAATGTATCCAATTAGAAAAGGGAAGGGAGAGGAGAGACCTTGAGTTTGAGGGGGGAAAGTGATACAAGAATGTTGAAATACGAGATTATCAAGAAAGGTATCTTTTTCCCTCGTGTGTCCTAATGTTTTTTCTGGTTCTTTGTAACCGTAGAATAATCCTGTAATGAAATCTTTCCCAATGACACAATTGCACAGTACAGTTGGGTTTCCATATTGAAGACTTGCTCGCTATTTTCAATTTCTCTTAAGGCATGAAAGCTTAGTCCCCCGGAACATTTCTGGTGTTCACATTTTGGCCTTCCGTGCAGTCAAACAATGGCTTTTGTTACTTTTCATCAGACTTTCCACAGCATGGAAAACTACAGAGAGAATAGTTAATGGGGATGTAAAACCAGCATTCCAAAGAAAAGGGAACTTGGAGTATATTGGATTAGCCAATGGAAATAAAAACAAGTTAACCTCCATCTTTTGACAAAGTTATGTGATGAATGTTTTGTAGCTATTCATCATTTATCAGTGTTAAAAGGACATTAACATGTGACAATAAAAGCTTTCCGACTCAGAAGTGAACAGGCCCAGTTTGGCTGCTATACACTGTACATTTTTTTTATCAGTGCTCAGTGGTGCTGTCAGTTGATTGCATTACAAATGGAGACCATATGTGTGTTTACACCACAGAGTCTGCGGGCTGAATCCTTACAGCAACTGTTGTGAATTTATTCACTCCTAATGACTCGGTAAAAGTGTCCTAGTATGACAAACTAGCTGTGCTGCTGCGTGTCTGAAGGATTGCTCTTCCGAGTAGGCCTTGCAGATGAACACTAAGGGGAGACCCTGCAGAAGACAGCATTTCTCCTTTGTCTTTCTCTCTCTCTCTCTCCGTTTTTAACTGTCTTGAGGCTCAGTAACCTAGCCAGACCATTAACACAGCCGCCCCCCATAGGTGGCATGATAGATAAGCTGTATATATTTGTATTCCCTCCCTAAAACATGGCAGGATAATGATTAGCACCAGACTGCTCTGCACACTGCAAACTCTGGGAGCCTGGTGCCCCTTGACTTTACTGCAGCACGGCCCAGACAGAAGGGTGGGTAGCTCTCTCCTGATGTGATCAGACTTGCTGATTAATAAAGACTGTGCAGCTGTACGGTTTTTATTTTATTACCCACTGACTTATCCCGGAGGGGTTAATATTACTCATGCTAGTCATAATTCATCTCGGCAGCAGGGAGACCTTTTGCAGCTTGCTGAAGGGGGCTGGGCCACTAACCGTTTGCAGGCGGGCAATAATAACCTGTACTGATGAAATCCCCATCAAGATTAGGCTTATTTTATTTCACACCCCAGATGTCATTTGGACAATAGAGTTGTTCCATTTCATTTGTGAGGCGCTTTTAAAACAGGCTGAAAATTAAGGGCCAGGTTTTCAAAAGCCCTCAGCACTGACAACCGGGCTTGGGTTTCCCAAAGCCATCTGCATCTAAGCAGCTCCACTCTTCTGCGTGGGACTGTAGTGCTTTGGAAGACTTGGCGATTGTATTAGCTGCCTAAGTGGGAGCTGAGCTCTTTTGAAAATCCAGCCATGTAGGGCCCTGATCTGAAATCCAGTGAGGTCAGTGGAAAAACTCCCATTGACTCCAAAGGGCTGTGGCCCTGGTTTAGGTGTCTAAGTGGGCACTGCTGGGCTCTTTTGCTAACCTGGCTGTAAAGGCCCAGGCAGGAAAATTCGGAAGGGCTGTTGCTAGATGTGAGGGGTGGATGGGGAGGAGCCACTACCAGCTTTCTCCTGCACTTCTCCAAAGCTGCAGAAGGAGCCTTTCATCTCCAGAGGCCACCCAGGGCCTTCCCTTGCCTGCTTTCCAACATGGCTGCAGCTGAATGTGATACATCCTGCTGCCTGAGCTCCTTTCTAGGAGCCCAGGGATATGGACAAGGGGAAGGCCTTGGGAACTGAAGCAAACTCTGCTGCCTGACAGGGAGACTCTCATATTGCCCAGCTGGCACACCTCCCTACGTTCACTGATTGATCTCCATGGTTCTGTTCTCCACACTACCTCTCATGCCAGAAACGTGGGGGGAGCAGCACTGCTTGGAGGAGGTGGCAGCACTGGGAGAACTAATTCTTTGGCAGAGAGGTGCTCTGCCTGCATGCTCTCTCTTCCCAGCCTCCATGCTCCTCTCCCATTAGAGTTCCTCCTACTGTTATCTCCGGGATCCGGGCTTTAGTGGCAGAAAGTGGGAGTCCCCCATACAGCTTTCAGTGAAACTGTTAGGAGCTTTAGCCTCCTAATTTTGTGTCCCTAAAAACAGGCTGGCCCCCACACAACAAAAAACCATCACTGACTCCTTATGCTTCTTTAGGAGCATTTGCTCTTACTATGCACCAGCCATTCACCCACACAGAGCATAGTATTAAAAGTTTTACTATCCTGTATTAGCTTCCGTTACAGTCATTGTGCTTGATGGGGATTTGGAATGGACAACCACCGCAGCAATTCATTGGCCTCCTGACCTTTCCTTTAACACTATTGTTGGTGCCTACAGTGCCCTCATAACACAGCAGGTGAATGAACTTGCCAAGTGTATTGAGTTATGCACTGCTGCATGTAGTAAGAGGCAGCAGAAAGGTCATCTTTGGATCCGCTGCATTGTCCTGATTTTGAGGTCATGTTATCAGCTTTATGCTATTTGTTTTACCACTTGCTTTCATCAGTCACAGCCTTTTTTCACAGTGTATGATTTCTCCGAAGGTGTCCTGGCGGCCGTTTTAGTTGTGGGTGCTGCCTGGGAGAACAACTGTCTCCTTATCTCATCTTCTAGCCTTGTGAAAAAACAGCGTCCTTTGCATCAGAATATTCAGGGCCATTTCTCTTAGATAGGAGCGGAAAGTAAACAAGCAGGAAACCAAAAAATGAATAAATAAAATACATTTAAATACAATTAGTCCCCCCACTCAGGGTACACAGCTTGCTTGTTCACATTACTGTGTGCCAGATACGAAGACAGACAAAGATTTGTGTGTCACCTTAACAATGACACCATTGCAGAAGCTTGAGGTGACCTGTGCAAGAAAGAGGCACTTTTCTGAGCATGGGAGATCATGCAGGGACTGAAGGCAGGTCAGGAATTTGTGCGTGGCAGGAATTTGTTAACAGAAGGAGAAAAATGAGTTCCCTTTGCTCAGCCGTCTTTCCTTCCTCAGCTTCCCTCACTCTTTTCCCTCTACCGCCAGCTGTTTGGTTGAGGTGGGAGAAAACAGTATCCATCTTTCTGTGCTCCCATTTCTGTCTTCTCCAAGTCTTGGGCCCATTTATAATGTTTGTATCGTGGTCACGCCTAAAGCCCCCAATCAAGATCAGGGCCCAAATGTATCAGGCACAGGATATACAAAAAACAGAACCAAACACACGGTTTTGTCAGCCTAACAGGGACAGTGGGAAAGCTACTTAGATGAGACATAGTCACTGTGAAGGGACATGCTCCACAGGGTTTATGTAGTCTTTTCTTTGTGCTTATTCAGTTATTGATACCAATGGGAGTTTTACAATGCATAAGGACTATAAGATAGGGATTTTATACAAGAATTGCCTTTCTTTAGGAAAATATACCTCACCCTTTAAGGTTTTTTTTCTTCCTTTGGTCTGTAGAACATAGCTTTCAAAATTCCATTATGTTTCCCTAAGGAGTCTATGAGCAGGCGATATTTGGCAATTCTCAACTGTGCCGTTGCTACTGCACAGCAGTTGCATAATGAGTGTTAAGTGCAAGTTTGAATTAGATGGCTATCCAGTATGCGTAAGGACCCCTGAATTTTAAAGATGATATTCTAGGAGTGCACGTTGTAATGAATGTGGCTCTATGCTTACGGTAGTGGGAAGGTGCATTGTGGGACGTGAAATTGTGTCCTAGTTATACAGGTATGGGGATGCAATGCCAATCTTCACAGCACAGTGGGTGGAATCTGCCTGCCTGTGTAGGCATTTTTATTTGTCATATAATGTACTCAATACATTTCATAATTATACAAATTTCTTGAAATTCTTTGCATAAAATATTTCAATATGTTTGTCATTGTTTCTTCACCTCTGGCCAGTCTAAAGTGTCTGTCTGTCTGTCTGTGGTATTTGTCTGTCTATCACTCAGTTTGTGTGTGTGTACACGCAGACATAGGTGGTAGGTACACTATATCTATCATTATCTATGCATTGGGTTGAAACTCATTTTTGGAGAAAGCCAAATTCCATTTTGTAAGCTGGTCCCTGCGCTGAGATCTGAACTTGGGCACCTCTGCTACCCTTAGAGGATCTCCCATGGGTATCAAGAAGGGGTTGCACAGAGATAAAGAGTACCTCATGGCCCTTGGGGAGGTTTTCAGAGTCACGTAAGTGATGCCGGAGCCCATGTCATGCTAACTTTTAGTCCCTTAGCTACTTTTGAAAATCCCTTAGTGTGGTAAATAAAGCCATGGAGGAGTCTGAAGTTGGCTCTTAAGTCCATGTTCAGGCATCTTGGCCAAAGTGCTGAGCAGCCAGTGGCTCTGAATAAAGTCGGTGGGAGTGGTGGGATGTTCAGTACTTTGTGAATGTTGTTACTGACTTAGGAGCCTAAGTGAAGATTTCCAAGTTCAACTTTAGGTTCCTAGTTTGGAAAATCCCGTCTAAACCTTTACTATCATCTTCATTAGTAGTTATGTCCTATTCAGCCTCGCTCAGTGGGAAACTATTCTCACCTTAAGACTACAGCTATTTCTGCCCTTTCTCTCTCTCTCTCTCCTTTCTCCATCCTCCTTTCTCTCTCTCCACCCCCCATCTCTCTTTGTTTGTCTCTCTTAATTTTCCTCCTTCTGCATCTCCTTCCCTGCAACTGCTCCCAGTCCCCACCTGCATGGGCTTCTCACCCAGCCTGTTCCCCTGGCCAGCTGATAAAATGATTGGCAATTAAATGGTTAATGATAACACGGAGAGTGTTGTCGTTAGGTTTTAGAGACAACGCACACTCCAGTTATATGAACAAGGAGTGGGGATGTCAGTATTCCCTCAGCTATTGCTTGACTATCTGCAGACTCAAGGAGTACTTCTATACTGCAAAGAAAAACCCGTGGGATCGAGTCTCAGGGCCTGGGTCGAATGACTCGGGCTCATGAGACTAAAATTAGCAGTGTAGACATTTCCACTCAAGCTGGAGCCCAGGCTCTCAAATCCAGCAAGGGGAAGGGCCTCAGAGCCCAGGCTCCAGCCCAAAGTGGGAACGTCTATGCTGTGATTTTTTCCCCACAGTCCAAGCCCTGCAAGTCCGAGTCAGTTGGCCTAGGCTCTGAGACTCGGTACCGTGGGTTTTTCTTTGCTGTGTAGAGGTACCCAAGAAGACAATCCTTGGTTCTGTTTTGGAGGTTAACTTCGCAGTCATGAGGGCTAGAAACATATTTGAAATGAAAGCTCATGTTGGACACATGAGTGTATCAAACAGGCGAGGTGTTGGACACCTCTGATCAACGGTGTTTGTCTTGCTAAGTTATTTGTTTGTTCTGATTGTTATTGTGCAAGTCGGTGGGAGATGGCAGTAGTGGTCAATAGAGGATCGTGTTCTGTAGAAACTGGACTTTGTGACTGCTCAGCATAATAGATAGCTTCAGGCTGCACCTAAGTGCAAGCCCTGGTTTCCCTGCTGTTAGATATGTGTGAAGTAATCATTAGATAATGTAGTTGCTGATTACAGTTGTAAACAGAGGTGAATTCACTGAAGCATTTTAAAGACAGGTTTTGACTATACCTAACCCTTGTGAATGGAGACCCGAGTGATGCCAGGAAAGTGACCCTAATGTTAACTTCATCGGGTGCAGAGCCCTGATGTAGCTGTAATAGTTTCAAGTTCTTACCTGTGGGTGGTTCTAATTTTGATAGAGTCCTAGCACCACTTGAAGTTTGTTGTGTGCTCTGGAAAAAAGTAAGTCATAAAAGACTCCTCTTCCGCATGAGAAAGATAACAGCAAAGATGTGGTTGAGAAGTGTTTTATAGCCTGGAAGCTCAAGAGACATTTGTGTGATGTTTATTTTTGGCCCCACTGACATATTGCCCCATTAGAAACAGGATGGCAGTGAGCTTTGGGGAAGGAAGTTTGCTGAGAGTAGGTGAGCTAACCCTAAAAACAGCCATACGAATCTGTGAAGCAATGGAACACAAACTGCAGTCTTAAGCTTTCCATGAGGAGGAAAGTCAAGGAAGCACACATGAGGGTATCGCTCAGAGGGGAAAAGGATGGACATGAGAAGAAAACCCACAGGTCACAGTCAGCACAAGGAAGAGCACAAAACCAGGCTGATATCTGTGTAGGAACTGGAGA
This sequence comes from Chelonoidis abingdonii, assembly GCF_003597395.2. Lineage (NCBI taxonomy): Eukaryota > Metazoa > Chordata > Testudines > Testudinidae > Chelonoidis > Chelonoidis abingdonii. The sequence goes on along the minus strand of NC_133773.1, from coordinate 7,847,180 downwards.
AGTGAATATGCACATACAGACTATCTAGCATCTGGCCAAAAGTGCAGCATTTGTGAGTGCAACCAACTTACAAACCCATGCAGGCAAAAGGAAAAGGTAAATGCTTTGAAGGAATACATTGATAACCTCAGTGGTGAAACGCTGTACAGCGATTCCATATAGCAATCACAATTGGCAAAGACTGGCCTATTACCCTTAAAGCCCAGGGGATGGAAATTGCATATAAAGTGGACGCAGATATTGAAATCAAGGTGTTACCGGTGTGACTGTGACACATTCTGACTGAGATGCCAATTTATGAAATAAGCAAATATCCTGAGAACACACATTACCCTGTTTCTGCAGCGGGAAGATGCCATATCACTCTGATATATGACAAACAGAGAAGTAAACGCTGAAGTTGTTACAAGGGATGGAACGCATGTCTTGGGCCTGGAATCAGGCTAGCCTTTGGGACTGATGTTTATTGTATAACAGGACTTGACTCAGAACATTATAACTTAAGTGGAAAAATGCTTAAAGGATTTAGGGACATTAAAAGTAACGTGGCAAGTGGCCTTAAGTCTGTGCAGCCAGCATCATTCCTGAGGCTGTGAGGAGCAACGTACAGTGGAGGAACCTGGGTGCATTCTGCTGGCAGTGGTTGGAGAAAACTTTTGGGACTGAATATGCCAGCATGAGGCAGGAGCTCTATCACATGACAGCCAGACATGAAATCTGGGGGGAAATGACAGGTGTCAAAGTCTTCACCCTTCTGAATGTATCAGATTAGTTTTGGCAAATGTTCCTAACTCAAGAGAGTTCTTGATGGCATTTTAATGTCTTTTGACCATTTCCAATGCCTCTATTTTGGTGTTTGTTTAGCCTCTGTTATATTCTGTGGAACGGTGCAGCAGCTCCTGGGCCGCATAGATGCTTTTATCGTTTGGGACAACACAGAACAAGAACCCAATGACAAGCCTTTATAAAACTCCATAGGTTGCAAGGGACAATGCACTGAAACTGAATAAAACCAAGTGCTGACTGCAAAGAAAGAGGACTCTTGGATTTGGCGGACTCTTCTTCATTACAACCTGGAGACCTCCTTTAAACACAATGACCTGTGGCACCTGGAAGGATACAAGCACATGAGACCTAGAACCACTGGGCTGACTCATTAACAATATGATGGACGTACCAACACAACTGCAGGAAGCAGTGGTATTTCTGAAACCATCTACCGGCAACTCTCCCTCTACACACACACACACACACAGATGGCAGAAGAATATAATTTTATAAGCCCCGGTGACTCATTGAAGGTCACCAGTTATTTTAGGAATTAGAGGAAATGAAAGAAAAAAGTTTAAGATGAATTGTTTTAGAACAAAAGGGAGGAATGTGTGGAATAGCTGTTGCCATTCTGGCAGTATCTGAAGAGAACAGGAGGTCAGCCACCATACTAGAATGCAGAGCTCTTTGACTGCTCATCAGAGCAGAGAGTGGCAGGCACCTTTTAAAAGTAGAATCTGGTCTCGGTGGTATGAAATGCATGAACAGTAAGGTTAAAATAATTTAATCCTTGAATATAAATTGTCATTGCTCTAATGGAAAGAACAACACCTTATATCTCTCTTCAATTCTCTGAAGATGAGTATATGAGCATCTTCACTCTGGTTTCATTAAATCAGACGGTCGTTGCTGTTAAATTGATGGTAGTTATTCATTTATAAGACAGTTAATTGATTTACATGGAGACAAGTTCTACCTGCTATTTCTATATTTCTACAATCCAGCATTTAAATCGGCACCCAAAATGGGTGAACAAGAGAAATACCTGATTTTATCTATTGGACAATAATTTGATAGTGACCCTTTCACCTGGAGAAAATTTGTAACTTCGGTTATACCTGCTTCTGTACAATTTCCCTTCAGCTCTAGTACAAAGCCAGCAAGGTAAAACAGCTCAAGGTAAGGATGAAAGCCCAAAAAGGAAACAGATGTGCCAGGGTAAAGCCAGGTTCAGGTTTGGTTTAGGTGATATTGAGATTCAGGAGTCTGTTAATGATGCAGACATTAAAATCTCTAAACTCCAGTATAATCCAAATAGCCTATTTGCCGGTCCCTACTGGAGGCTCCTCTGTGGCGGCACAGGAAAGCTTGGTTCCTTGTTTGAAGTTGACACTCTTTCCCCATTGACTTTGGGTGTTTTCATGCTGCCAATCAGGAGATGCAGTCAGCCATTAAATTCAAGCTTTAAGATTAAACAATAAAGTGATTGAGGTGAAGCACTCCCGCTGCTTAATATGGCTCCCAAATTGCAGCAATGTATTAAACAGCTCTTCTTTTCAGCAGTGCCTTGAATGGCTGAATGTGCTTCTACTTATTAAATCAAAGTTATGAAAATTGCTGTTTGTTTCCTAGTTAATGTGGGTCAGTTTTGCTGTGGAGACCAGTAACTGAAATGTCACTTCTTTCTTCATCATCAAGTAATGTGCTGGGTTTGGGAGACACTGTTAGTTTGATGATAAGCCCGTGCATATTTACACATTGCGCTAGGGTAGGTATTGAGATGTTACCGTATGGCTGAAGAAAACAGGAATTCCATTGTGTAAGGCAGCTGCACCTACTTTCCCACCTCCACATCTTTATTTTTGTTACAATAATTGCTGGCAAATTTGCAGTACAAAGGAACACCGTGCCCACAGATTCCAGTACCGTGCAGTTATAGGGCCTGATTCTGATCTCACTACATTGGTGGAAATTGGGAAGTAACTCCACTGAAGTCAATGTAGTCACACTGGCAGGAAAGCAGTGTGTGTTGAATCAGATTCAGCTCCACTGATTTTAAATCATGAAATCTCTTGTGGTGTATCTCCTGCTTGAACCTTCATTTTGCAAAACAGTTTGCTGTCTTAACTTTCTGTGTGTAGGAGGGACTGCAGAATGCTTAAAATACAAAGTTGTTGCATTGCTGCAGGGAAAAAATGCATAAAATTGTTAAACATTTGCATCACTTTTTAATTCTTCTGCTTTACTCACTTTGACAGACAGCTGTCTTTCACAAGACAATGAGTAATATAGGTCAGCATACTTGCAAACTGAGTCAGATTAAAACATAGGGGTAATTGAAGATATTTACATTCACAGCAAAGATCCAGGCTGATGATACAATGATCCTTATGCATGCATCTAAAAGGAGAAAATAGGATCCTTTTTCCTTCTACGCTTTTTACCACTTAGCCAGGAACAGTGAAACATCTTTTCTTTTTCTCCTGTCCTTCAACTCCTAGCTGAAGTCCGGGGAGACAGCTGCCAACATTGCCAGAGAGCTTGCGGAGCAGACGAAAAATCACTTGAATGCTGGAGACATCACATATTCAGTCCGAGCCATGGACCAGCTGGTGGGCTTGCTGGATGTGCAGCTCCGAAACCTGACTCCAGGTGGGAAAGACAGTGCTGCACGCAGTTTAAACAAGGTAAGAAGCGAAGGCCTTGGGAACGGTGAGGAGGGTAAGCAACAGTTGTGCTTTCTCCAGAGAGCTGTTAGAAGGCCTCACTATTGCCAGTGTTGGGATGTGATTGTTTCTAAATAGATGGGAGCACATGGCCGTTTTCACAACTTTACACAAATCTGGGTTGGGGGTGAGATGTATTTTTAGTCTGTAGAGTTGTGGAACGGTTGTTAATGCCAAGTGTGCTGCTAGTGTTGGAAAATGTCTATACTCAAATGCTTAGCAGTATAAACTCCAGGAGGCTGATTATGTTCCCAGCTACCATGCATGAGTGCAACTCAAGAGAAACTCTGTTGACATAATTGGAAATACTCTGGATTTACACCTATGTGACTGGTAGCGGAATTTTGCCCAGTGAGTCTGTTGCTGAATCCACTTGTGAAATGACCCTCGCACTCTAAACCACAAAACGATGGATCCGGGTTCATAAAAATCCTAGCCAATGAATTTACATTGATGGGAGGCGGGGAAAGTTATTTGAAGTGGCAAAGTGAATGTGAATTAGTAAAACACTTTTATTTAAAATAGCACAACCTGGCAAGGTAACTTAACATTAGACAGTTCTTTTTATGTGTAACTTTTTCCAGGGCTACCTCTTGTATCATATGATTACTGTGTAGTTCCTGTGATGTCTAGATGAAAAATATTGTTATCTTGGGAGCTGGGTGTAGGTGGCAATTTAAATGTTAAAAATCGGGAAGTGGTTGATAGTTGAATTCTTAGCTGTGGAGTTTATACAAATATATTTGCTCCTTTAAGGTGAAATCCACTCCTGTGTAAAATATCAGCCCAGGGCTTACGTATCACTTAAGTATCAGTTTAGCCCACAAAATAGGCCCTATATGGAATTAAAGTGGTGGTTCATATAGACCAGAGTTTCTCAAACAGAGGTCGCCTCTTGTGTAGGGAAAGCCCCTGGTGGGCTGGGCCAGTGTGTTTACCTGCCCCGTCTGCAGGTCCAGCAAATTGTGGCTCCCACTGGCCGTGGATCACTGCTCTGGGCCAATGGGAGCTGCTGGAAGTGGTGGCCAACATGTCCCTCAGCCCAAACCGCTTCCAGCAGCTCCCATTGGCCTGGAGCAGCGATCCACAGCCAGTGGGAACCACAGTCGGCCGGACCTGTGGACGGGGCAGGTAAACATACCGGCCCAGCCCGCCAGGGGCTTTCCCTACACAAGCGGCTACTCCTGTTCGTGAAACTCTGATATAGACCTTGCATTGGCTCTTAAGACATTGAATAGATCTCTCAGATTGATGTACACAGTTATGTAGACCATATTCTTAAAACAAGGTACCAAATTCTGATTTGAGTGACACTATTGGCTGTAATGGCAGAGACATCTGTGTAACTACAAGAAGAACTTGGTTCCAAGGTTAGATTGAGTGTGGGTGGGGAGATGGAGGGAGGTGGGTGGGGGAATCACAGATACACCAGATATTTTCTGTGCTTACTGTATTTTGGGATGCAAATCCAAATAATTCTATGAAAAGCAAAGTTATTATTGTTGATTTATGTTGTTTTAAGCACAAAGGATCTTTTGGATTGTTATATTTAAACCAAAAAACAACTCTAGGAGTTACAGTCCTGTGCATCCTGTGCTTTGCATGAGCTGTTGGCTGGGTTAACTTGATGCTATTAATTAATATTGCTTCACGCTCTCCTCTAACAGTGCGGGCATTAACTGATACAGGGACATAACAATGTGTATTGAAGACTAATGCAAAGCTTTTAGATATGAAATTATGTTGATATCTGACATTGGGTAAAACTGGCAATTACTGTCACATGCTAACTGGTTACATGATTCTAATTTGCTGGCTACTTTGAATATTGCTTAGCTACATACAGCATCCAGTCACCTTTGCTTTGCAAAACATATGTTTTTAATGCTTGTCTATTTCACCTTCTGACATTTCTCCATTTCTATGAAAATGTGGTTGTAGCAAGAAGGGGGAAACATAACAAGACAGTGTGTTTCTCACTCTGCCTTGCCTTCCTGTGGTCCCCTCTAGCAGTTTTCCCCCTTCGGGTTTCCATAGTCAACTAGTACAAATCAATTGTGCTGCTCATTAAAATTCTGGAGTGTGTGGAGTCCTGCAAGTCAGTGATACGAGACAAATGACAGGCTCAGTAATTTACTTGCTCTCATTCCCCACCTAATTCTTTAGAGGAGCAACTGCTCTGTGTTCATTTAAGAATGCCTGGCTTAAAGCTGGAAGTAGTATTCAGCAAACAATAGGCAGTAGAGTCACTGCTCCATTATCCCCTTTGCTGATCAAGGATAATGCACCCAAAAGAAAAGAAAAAGTAATTAGCAAAGACTTTGTGTTTTGTTCTGTTTAGTCAGAGAGAGCAAAAGAAAGCAAGCAACAGCCATCAAATATTCGGTTAATCTGTAGGAGAAATGTGTAAGTCCACAGAAAGGACTTCGCTCAGTACTTGGCCAGAAAACTGGGCTCTTATTTTTTTTCATACAAGTTGTTGTAAAATGAATTGAAATGAACTGGGGTGATAGTGGGGCATCGTTTTCTTTTGTTAAAATTTTAACTATGTTAACATTCACTAGGCAGATTTTAGTGTGTGCCAGCAGCAGCTTCATGGTCCCGTTAGCTCACAACACCCAGCACTGTGTAGGCAAGCCCAAAGATAAAATAGTCTGAAATATTCAGCCTGATTCTCATTTAACTGTAATTGACACCTCTTTAACGGACCTTTACACTGCCAGAGCAATGTAAAGGAGCCTTGTGCAAATAAGAATAAGGCTCGAAATCTCTGGCATTGTCTGACATGATGTGCAATGTATGATTTCAAATTTGCAAGGTAAATTTAGCTTACAGAATAGTTACAGTTTGCCTGGAGATCTGCTGCCATAACTAACAATTGTTGTGGCAGTTTCCAGTCTGTGCTTTCCTGAAAAGAACTAACCAACTGTTTCTATAGCCAGTACTTACAGCATTCCACTGCTGCTTAGCTTGCATGTTCTCCTCGAAACTTATCAACAGAGAAATGATAGTTTTTGTGTAGATATTTTCTTTATTTTTTCCCTTGTTTTCTTCTGTCACTAACTTGTTTTTTCTATTCTGTCTTTAATCTGCTGTCTTTATGGATTCAGCTTCAGAAAAGAGAGCGCTCTTGCAGGGCCTATGTCCAGGTATTTCTAGTGTTTTTATAAATCTGTCAAGTTGTTTGACTGAATGTCTGGTGCTGTTCTTGTGTCTGTGTATCTGATCACTCTAGCCTTTGGGGCAGCAAATTCTCTAGTTAAGGCTACAGGATAACATTATAAATCTGCTTTCCATTGCTTACAACTTTCAAGAATGGTTGGTGCAGAAACTCACTAGAAAATTGGGGGAAAGACTGGAGAAAATTATTTCAGCCATTTTTTGAGTTATCCAAATGGGGAAGGCAGTTTTTTGTACTTATTATTATTAGTATTGTTATTATTTATTATTCATGTTTATTACTATAGTACCTAAGGGCCAGCCAAGACTGGCACCCCATTGTGCGAGGTGCTGCATAAACTCAGGGTAGGTGATTGTCCCTTCTCTGAACAGCTTGCGATATGCATAGACAAGAGAAACACAAGGTAGGGGTAGGGGTGGAGCACACCAGCACCGTGAATAATGGTATGGAGAGATGGCGAGGAAGCACCACCTGGTTCCTGGGGCCCCTAGGGTATAGAGGAGGGGTCTACTTTACACAAATCTGGGTTGGGGTGGGATTTGGGAGAGGGGTGGCTGCAGCTGGGTCCCATTTTAGCCCCTCTTCCCCATAGAGCAGTCCCTGCTTTGGCTGCACCATTCCACCTGTGCACACGTATTTTTACTTTAGAGAAGAAAGGTAAAACCTCTGTGCACATTGGTCGCTCAAAAACAACTGAATGTCACATGTGGCTTATCCTCCTTAAGGAATAATGCTGTGTGGGGGTAGCCTGTCCCCCTTGGTGTGGCTTAAGCCCACCCCCTTTTTCTCTTCCGGGCATTTGCTTTTGCTAAAACTTGGAGCAGCTTCTCCTCTTTCCTCTCAAGATTCGGGACTTGTGTTCCTTTCTGGCACTCAGGGGCTTCTCACTGGACTAGATACCCAGGGGTGGCCTCCTTTGAGAAAGTCAATGCTAATGCTGCAGGCTGGCACGGAGTGTATAGTCCAGTCCCCAGGACCATACAGGTACATAAACTTAACCTCAGTATAAGGGATTGGGGATTTACTGAGAACAGGAAGATGGGAGCTGAGGAAGAAAGGGTTAAGATTAACTAATAATTACCAAATGTTTATAACTAAGCCACACCTCCACCTCCTAAATCTCCCAGACTCCTCCAAACCCAGCTCCCTGCCTGGCAACTGGCCAAAGCAGATGGCACAGGTGAGGTGGTGTGCCCTGAGATGGAGTGCAGCTGTCTAGTGCAGCAGGCAATTCAGAAACAACTCCCTCTGTGAAACGTATCTGCTTAAATAGAGCTGCTCCAAATATTGGTAAGAGCAAATACCCAGAAGAGAAAAAGGAGGGCTGAAGCCACGCCCTGGGGGAGGGGCTACACCCACTGGCCTTATTCCTCAATAAGGATCACAAGCTAAATATGAGTCACCAGTGCAACACTGTTGCAAAAAAAAGCAAACATCATTCTGGGATGTATTAGCAGGAATGTTGTAAACAAGACACGGGAAGTCATTCTTTTGCTCTACTCTGTGCTGATTAGGCCTCAGTTGGAGTTCTGTGTCCAGTTCCGGGGTCCATATTTCAGGAAAGTGTGGAAAAATCGGAGAGAGCCCAGGGGAGGGCAACAACAATTATAAAAGGTCTAGAAAACATGACCTATGAGTAAAGATTAAAAAAATGAGTTTGTTTAGTCTGGAGAAGAGAAGACTGAGAGGGGACCTGAAAACAGTTTTCAAGTACATAAAAGGTTGTTACAAAGAGGAGGGAGAAGCATTGTTCTTGTTAACCTTTGAGGATAGAACAAGAAGCAATGGGCTTAAATTGCAGCAAGGGTGGTTTGGTTTGGACATTAGGAAAAACTTCTGTCAGGGTAGTTAATCACTGGAACAAATTGCATATGGATGTTGTAGAATCTTCGTCATGGGAAGATTTTTCAGAGCAGGTTAGACAAACACCTGTCAGGGACGGTCTAGATAATACTTAGCCCTGCCTTGAGTGCAGGGGACTGGGCAAGGTGACCTCTTGAGGTCCTTTCCAGTTCTATACTTCTATGATTCTATCATTTCTCAATTTTTAATTTTTTTGTCCAACTCTCACAGCACCTATTTGTCATGGACGATTTGCCACAGGTGAAGTTTCAATTTTTTGGGACACATCCCTGTAAATCCTCCTCATGTAGAGTGTCCATGGACTTTAGTAGGAGTCTGCACAGAGAATATGTCAAATTGTGCCTTGGGAGTTCAGCTAACCTAGAGTTTCCATATACAACCTTTTCCCCCCTGTCCCAATCTTTAGAGTTCTCATTTAAAGTGGAACAGTTATATTTTACCCTCCTCAAGTAACTCAGAAATAAGGACAGAGTTTTCTTCAAACTTTTCCCCCAAATCCACCTGGTGGCTGTGATCAATCATGCAAAACTTCAGATGAAAGGGGACATTCTAGTTACTGCACCTATAAGCCATGACATCTTGTGCTATGATACGCTTTATTTTTCCAGTGCACAGTGGTTCTCAAACTTTTGTACTGGTGACTCCTTTCACATAGCAAGCCCTTGAGTGCAACCCCCCTTTATAAATTAAGAACACTTTTTTATGTATTTCACACCGTTATAAATGCTGGAAGCAAAGCGGGGTTTGGGGTGGATGCTGACAGCTGACCCTCATGTAATAACCTCGTGACCCCCTGACGGTCCCGACCCCCAGTTTGAGAATCCCTGCTCTAGCACTTGGGGTGAGAGTGCTTGGATTTCTATGTCTGTAAAATGTGTATAAAACTGCATTCTTCTTCATTACCCAGTCTGATCCCTTTGGGTATGGATATCCTGAGGTGTGCGAGAGTTGTATCTAGCCTTCCGCCAGCTAACTGTCCTGGTACACTGATTTGCTTTCATCAGTAAAGAGGAGTAAATGTTTTCCATTCCTCAGTCTGAGTAATCTTAAGATTTCAGAGAGAGTAGCCAAACTCATTTCTCTTCTTCTTCTTCTTCGCTATCTTCGAGATTTTGCTGTGCAAAAAAGAAAAAGCAAACTCTTATATTTTTTATTTTATTTTTTCCTTTGGCCAATAATGTATAGTGTATTTAACATACTTTTAAAGAAAAGTTGGAAGACTTAAGCATATGCTTAACTTTAAGCATGTGAGTATTTCCTTTTAACTCAGTGGGGCTATTCGTGTATTTAAAGGTTAAGGATTGCCTTCCAAGGTGAATTAAACTAAATTGAATTAATGCTACTTTAATTCTGAATAAGAGCATCCACACAGGATCTTGGTGTTGTTTAACTAATCTACTTTAACCTTGCATATTGAGTTAATTTGGATTAACTATCCTGAGTGTCCCCCTGTAGACAAGCCCTTACACTGTACAAAGCTCTAATAAACCTTCTGAAGAGAACAACCATGGGATGCAGAATGGAATGGATGACCTAACTGTTTTTGTCCATCTCTGATATGGTCTGTACTTTGAATACGTTAACATAAACGAATGTATCTCGTCACGCCTTTGTGTGCTATGTTGCAGGGTATTTGGCATCAATATAGTCTTCAAACAATACCCCTTAGAAATTCATGTAATTGTAGTCACTGAAAAGTGTGGCTGCCATGCACAGGGAAGAGAATATGATCAGTAGAAATTAAAGAGGACTCCAGAAAATTCGCTCTTCCAGCCAATAATTCAGAGAAATCTGTAGGCTGGCCGTGGCAGTTCATTAGATCCTTTGCAGCCCCTGAGTAAATCTTAGGTAATGTCCATGCTGGACCTGGAGGTATAATTTCCAGCTCAGGCAGATGTACCCACCCTTGAGGATTGAACTAGCATGCTAAAAATAGCAGGGAAGCCATGGAGGCACGGGAGGCAGAATGGGCCTAGCCACCCCAAGTATGTGTCTAGGGTATCAGACAGGATCATGGCTAACTGTCTTACCACTGGGACTGCACTTACCCTCTGTGCGCCTGAGTTCTCCAGCTATACACTGCTATTTTTAGCACACTAGCTTGATCAAAGCTAGCACAAGTATGTCTACCAAAGTTGGTAATTACATCTCCAGCTCCAGTGTAAACGTGCCCTTAGAGTCGAGGGGTGAAATTCTGGCCTCATTGAAGTCAGTGGGAGTTTTGCCGTTGACTTCAGGAGAATCAGGATTCCGCCCTTGTAACATGATTTTGTTACAGAGATGAATATTGCCATGAATTGGAACCTTGTAGTTGTTTCTGTGCACAATTTTGAAAATGTACCTTTTACTATTGATCTCTCTAAACAAGGGACAAACGCAATAGGAAGTTGATATGAAGGATGTCCAGTAAATGCAAAGCCAGCAATGAAAATAACTGGTATTTTAGGAGGTTTAATTTGGGATGGATGGATAAATTGTTTAGAGTTTTGGTGGTTTCCTCATCATGGAGAACATAAATAAGTAATTTTTATAGACCTTTAGTGATGGGTAACTCTTTATAGCCAATACTTGAAGCTGATGGTGGTCTTGAGCAAAGATCTATGTATAATTAAAAAATAAACCATATCAAATATGGATTCAAATATATTGCAGAGTTCTTCAAATAAATGTATCTGCAAATATGTTTGTGAGATTATTAACCCATCCCTTTAGATAGTAGTATAGTGAAAACTAATATTGATCTGATAATTTGTTTGAAAAATGTCAAACCCTGTGATCTTTACTGTAGGTAGAGTTTGCTGCTTCGCCTCCTTGCAGAAGTTGATGTGGTAACTGGTCTTTTTTGCTTCTTTCAAAAAGAAGAAAACAAAAATCACAACCCAGCCAAATCTTCCACTCTACTCTAGTGGCAACTCAAGGCATCAGCACTGACACAACAAATGCCATAGGTGAATAGACAGCTGCCCACGGATTTGGAAGTCAGAACTGATATAAGAGAAACTGTCACTCAGAATTCTATTGCATAATAATTACATGCAGTGAGAGAGGCCTAATCCACCAAAGGCAACTTCCTTGTTGGGGATCACTTGTTATCAGGGGAGATAGTTTCATGCAGAAGATAACCATGTACCAGATGAAGATGAGATGAAAGTTCTGTATGCGGAGCAAGGTTGTATTTTTATTACTCCTACTTGTAAAATGGTCTGAAATCATCTTGTGAACACAGAAAACTTCCAGGACGTAATTCATTCTCATTAGCTGATGTTGAACTGTATGTCCACATCTATTCATCATCATCATCATCATCATCATTATTATCATTGCTATTATTAATTTGTACACTTCGGAGCCCCTGTCATGAATCAGGACCCCATTGTGCTAGGTACTGTACAGACATGGAACAGAAAGATGATCCATGCCCTCCAAAAGCATACAATGTAAGAAAACATCCCATAGTTTCTCAAACCTAATCTCTTTATCATTCACTCCTCTTGGCAACCTATTTCAGGTGTGCAGCATAAGGAGTCATCATGATGGAGACTAGAGTAGAGAGTGTGATTCACAGTGAATAATGAACATAATTTGTTCAGAATTCATAGTTACTCAGTTTTATGGAGGGTTGTTTCCCACCCCTTTCTTCTTTCATGCTCTGGATTGATTGTGGGCAGCTTGCTTCAAGTATTTGATATTCAGTATTTGACATTTGACTTGAGTTCAATGGTTGTGATGGGTCTCCTTAGCCGGCTTACGGTGTTGTTTCTACTGCGGGGCTGGATGCATTTAACTCCTTGAGTCCGGAGACTAGGCTGGGAGAGATCACTGGGGCTTTGAATCCATCAGGGAGAAGAAGCAGATAAGGAGGGCTAGGAAAGCTTAGAAAAAATTAAACCTTTGCCTTTCTTGGCCACAAAATTTATACTCATGCACAAGGGATAGTCCAATGGCTTAGTGAGCCTAGGACTTGCAAGAGCTGCATTAAGTTCCCTCTTCCCCCACCGGCTTCCTGTGTGATCTTGGGCCAGTCAGTTAAACTTGGATCCTGAAAGTTTTTTAGGCTCCTAACTTCCATTGAGATCAATGGACATTAGGCATCTCGATACCTCAGAGGATCTGGGCCTTACCCTCTGTGCGCCTGAGTTCCCCATCTATATAATCGGGAATGATTATTATCATCCCTGTCTCTTGCGGGCATGGTGACATAAATACACTAAAAATTACAAGTATTCAGTTACTACAGTAAAGGGGGCCATATAAGCACTTTAGATACGTTAAAAAACAATTGGTCTTCTGCAAGCGTTATTGGCTGTATGCAGAGTTTAAAATCAGAGCTCAATGAGAGCCTTACTGTATATGCCGAGTAACGGAACCTGTAGATGTGCTGCCCCAGGAACAGAGCAGGGACTGGATTGTGACACTGAGAGGTTCAGTGGGGTCTCTCATTCATCCCCCTTTTGCTCCAGGTTGTATGTGGTCTTGCTCAGCCCTATCCCTGGGGCAAATTAGTTCCCAGTTGTGGCTAGCCAATGCTCTCCCTTGCCTGCCTGTGCAGTAGGCAGAATCCTGGCTCGGCGTGGCCTGTTCTCACCTTCCTGCACGGCTACTGGCAATATGAGTGGTCTGCACAAGGAATTCAGGTAGCACCTGATACCTCCATATTGTGGGTGTGTAGTCAAGGTTTCAATTGCATGTGTGGGCCTCATTACAAGGGGTGAGATCGGATCCTTGTCTTGCTTGTGTAGTTTGTGCCACAGCTCTGGTGAACAGTGTGCATAGCCTCGACTCTGTATTGTCCCACGCCGCGATCCCTTCATGTATAAAATTAACCACTAGGAGGGAAAATGCTGAAAGGAGAGAGTGTCACCTTAGGCTCTCGCAAGTACTTTTGCCAGTGAATCCTGACATTTATAGAAAGTGAACACAATGGCCAAAACAAATGGTTTTTAATCTGGGTGGGAAAAAGCAGCCTTCATAGTATTTGTCTAGGTCTCGCTGAGACATTTTCCTCCTGCAGATTACCATGATTTGGCCAGCACTCCACTCTTTGCTTAGTATCAGAGAGGTAGCCGTGTTAGTCTGGATCTGTAAAAGCAGCAGAGAATCCTGTGGCACCTTATAGACTAACAGACATTTTGGAGCATGAGCTTTCGTGGGTGAATACCCACTTC